>NC_141258.1:15392675-15402675 GCF_054856555.1 Leptonotus elevatus
TTTCACATTAATCGTGTTATTAATTATTGATTTAATGTAAAGCCCTTCGAATTGACCTACATATTCATTCTTCACTGTTACATCTCAACAGTAGCCAAAAGCGATCATGGCAACAAGTCGGCAAGTAGCCTATAACAATATATATAAAAAAATAAGACTAAATAGGTGTTGAGCTGTAAATATATGTTGCCCATTATTGTAGCCACCAGAAAAAAAGACTAAGACCACTGCCTGCTACATTCACATCAGCAGAAGATCTGCAAAATAATTTTCCATAATCCGGCTTGATGGAATAACCCCAGGTGTCATCTCCTGTCTCTTGGCTGCTTGCTGATGGAGTTGGTCATCCTTTTCACTGATGCTTCAGCAGTGTCTCCAGCAGTTGTCTTCACCTTTTGAGCAAGATTTTGAAACTTATGAGATTCTCATTTAATGAAAAATAAATAAACTAGCATTTGACCTAGTTACTTTTGTTAAAGTAGCTAGGTGACAGTGACACTGCTCACATCTTAGTGATACAGATAGACTAGCATTTCAAAAGCAGAATAGCCAATATTTAAATAAGAGTAATGTTACATTGGAAAATTTAACTCAAGTAGAAATTAAAAGCGCAGAAAAAATACTTGCACAAGTATTTGAGTACTGTGAGTGATGAGTAAACTAAGAGTGTAAGAGCCTTTTTTTTTTTTTAACTGTTTGCAAAGCATACATTGCAAAATACTGACATTTATCAATAAATTGTAATATTTAAAATAAAATGATTAAATACAGAGGATAAAGGGTTGAGGTTAAAATACATGTAGCGGCTTAAAGATCCACTCGCAGTAAAAACGTTTTGTTTTCATTTTATTATGATAGTAAGAGTACAGATGCTTGAATATAATGTTAGTCAAATACAAGTAGCTGAGTACTGTCCACTTTTGGTTATAGGTTGAGGTCATCTTGTAAAACATTCAATAGGGTTCTGTAGCTCTATAGTAATTTTCACATCTAAGCACTAAGCAGCAGTTTATGAGGTATTTTTTTTAGATTATTATTTTTACAGGTACAAGCTATTGAACGTATGTTTACACTGGTAGGCTTCAAATCTTGAAATAAAAATCGTGACTTCAATGTGTTCAGTTTTCATGACAACAACATGAGATGAGCTAGGTAGCTAGCACCGGATTACGAGCTATGTTCGTACAATAAATCTTACCTTCATACTAAAACTTCTTTCTTTCTGCCCACTTGGAGTGCTCTGCATGTCAACCAACGTTTAAGCTGTTCCACACGTTGTTTGTATATTGAACCATGTTGAAATGTTCACGCCTGGGACGTCCTCTTCTTCCAAAATGACGCGTAAACTAGTGGCTACTCTGTTTGTTCGGAATTGCGGACTTGTGCATGGGCGTCATTTGAGTTCAACCCACTGTTGTTCGCTCAACCAATGAGGTTGAGCTTTAGCCCGCCCAAATCCTCCCCTCTTCTTCTACGAGTACAAATCACGGCGCTCTACAAGTACGAATCAGTTTTGCACCTTTTGTAGCGAGATAAATGGTGCAAAACTCACGTCACTGGACAGCAGCAGAAAAACCACTTGTGACTCCTTGTGGCGACTTCTTTGACTACAAGTTGTCATTTCTACAGGTACAAATCACAACTTTTACAGATACAAATTTACACTTTTTGTACAGATACAAAAAAAATTGTGTACAGGTACAAATCGTGACTTTTACAGGTACAAATTTGTTTTTACAGATACAAATTTGTTTTACACATACACATTTTTTTTTTACAGGCCCCCATTTTTTTTTAGATACAATTTTTTTTTTTACAGGCCCACATTTTTTTTACAGGTACAAATCACGACTTTTACAGATACAAATTTAGACTTTTTTCTACAGGTACAAATTTTTTTACAAGTTAGTTTTGCACCATATTTACCTCCATAAAGTAAAAAATAAAATAAAATAAGACTTCATACAGAAATCATGTTCGATCGTCAATTAAAGGCACTAAAAGAAGACTTAATTACGCTGTCATTGTATTGCACGGTGCCTGTTGCCAGTGTTTATGGCGTCTAGAATGCTAGCGTGCTAACAGTGCTAGCGGCTGCAGCTAGAGTCATAGGACTACATTTTAAAGGCAGTCTAATCGACGTGATGATTTGCACACTTTGATGCTGACAGTCGGACACAGTTGCCGTTCCTAGAGATCAGTTTAATAAACCGAACTCACTCAATTGTGCAGTTGACGGTCGGCAAAATCACAACAGTGGTTCTGACGCCACTTTGTCTCACAGACCATAAACTACTCAACTCGGAATTTCATTTCATACAAACTAAAGTGCTGTACATGGAGTCAAAATCAGTCAAGGAATAAAGACAGGTAAAACTAAAATAACACCTAATAATTTAATAATTATCTTAAGTGGGTAAAGGAATAAGTCAACAAAATAGGTAAGTAAATAAATAAACAAAATAAATAACTAATAAAATACAGAAGGCACCATAAAACATTGAAACAATGATGAGTCTCGTGCAGAGTCAAACGCCAAAGAACAAAGATGTGTTAGAGAGGGAGGTTTGTCTAAAATCTCCCTAACTTTCTAGAGAGGAAAATAATGTGCTGGTAAGCACAATTTAAATTTAACTAAAACAAATAAAATAAGGTAATTATTCTGGAAATGAAAATTGTTTGATCATAGTAAGTGGAAATATATTTTTAATGTCTTCTTCATTCATAATTGTTCTTTCACCAAGCAAAAATTAAATTTTATTCAAATAACTGATTATTCAATAGCATTTTCCGTAGGATATTTAAATACCAAAATATTTGATAGCTGAAGCACTAGAGGGGACTGCAACCCGCAGTGCTATTGACCTTTTGACGTCACACCCTTCATGGGAACGCCCCCTCGGGGACACTAGACGGCAAAAGAGCCACTTGCCTGTATTGTAACCATTGAATCTCGTACAGCGTAACGTCCTTTATCTAATCGATTATCTTATAAAATGGTCATATCTTGCTGTGAGGTTGGCTGTACAGACAGACTAAGTCTGGAGTAAACCAAGTAAGCCAAGTGCGACCAGGGACGGGGCGGAATGGGCAGAGGACGGAGCTGACCGGCTGGCATACGGTGAGAGGGCTTGTTTCGAGCACACACTGTACAGGAGGTGACATATTCTTTTATGTCCTTGCGTAGCCCTGGCCACCAAAACCTCTGTGCTATTAGGGACAGAGTTCGACCAACCCCAGGATGACATGCCACCTTTGATGTATGCCCCCACTGCAGCACCTCTTGACGAAGGTGTGCAGGTACAAACAACTTATTTTTCCAGGGCAAGCTACAGGGGTCTGTGTGTTGCCAGTTGCTTCCACCACCTTCTGCTCTACCTCCCACTGGAGGGCCCCCAACACTCTGTTCTCCGGTACGATCGTTTCGGGTGGAGACTCCTCGGCGGCTGGACCGTGCATGCGGGACAAGGCATCCGGCTTGGTATTCCGGGATCCTGGTCTGTAAATGATGACGTAATCAAAACGTGTCAAGAACAGGGCCCAGCGTGCTTGAAGAGGATTGAGTCTCTGAGCGGACCGGAGGTACGCCAAGTTTTTGTGGTCCGTGAAGATCTGGAAGGGTTCCGCCGCGCCCTCCAGCCAGTGCCTCCACTCCTGTAATGCCAAAATGATGGCCAGCAGCTCACGGTTGCCCACATCGTAGTTGCGCTCCGCCTGGTTGAGCCGACGAGAGAAGTAGGCGCAGGGATGCAGCTTCTGGTCAACTGGGGACCGTTGGGACAACACCGCCCCCACTCCTGTCTCTGAAGCATCAACCTCGATAACAAATGGAAGAACCTCATTATGGTGTGTCATAACCGGCAAACGTGAAAACAATAATTTTAATTTAACAAAGGCGGCCTCGGCCTGCTGAGTCCAAATAAACGTAAACTTGGTAGATGTAAGCCTTGTCAGAGGTTCCGCTTTCATACTGTAGTTGCGGATGAACTGACGGTAGAAATGAGCGAACCCCAGGAACCTCTGCAAGTGCTTTCTTGTATATGTATGTGTATATGTATGTATATATATGTATGTGTATATATATATATATATGTATGTATATTCTTTATATTTATATTATTATATTATATTTATATATATTTATATCCTTCTTGGTCTGCTTTAGAAATGGCTCCTTCATTGTACTGTAGAGTTTCATCTGGCATCGGTGGATTGTGTTCTCCCACAATGTTTTCTGGAAGTATTGCTGAGCGCTTTCTGTTATTTCCCTTACAGTAAGCATTCCTGTTTGCACTGCAGTGCCTTTTAAGGGCCCGAAGATCATGGGCATCCAGTATGATTTTTCGACCTTGACCCTTACACACAGAGATTGTTCCAGATTTTCTGAATCTTTGGATGATTTTATGCACTGTAGATGATGATTACTTCAACCTTTTTGCAATTTTTCGCTGGTAAACACCTGTCTGCGCAACATTGGAGGAATTGGTGATTCTCTACCCATCTTCGCTTCTGAGAGACACGCCACTCCGAGTTGCCAATGGATCTCATTAGTGGTAACTAACTTTCTCTTTTTCATCTTTGAATGTGCATGTGCGAGGGTGTGTGTGCGTATGTGCGTGCGTGTGAGTGTGTGCTCATTAATTCACCTAAAACCTATTAAAAATCCCATACCGTTCAACTAAACCGAATACTTCAGAATCAAGCTGGAGTCGTGAGGTTGTCAGGAAACCCGGGGAAGGATCAAAGAAAAGAAAGAAAAGTGAAATCCAGCACCGATCAGACATCACCTACTACCCACCGGGTTACCAACCAGAATCTTTCACCAACCCCAGAAACATCTAAATTACAATTAGGGAGACCTCAAGAGACCAAAGGAAAGACTGAGGAAAGGAAGGAAGGATAGATGAAGCAGAGTGAGGTCCACAGACATCAGCCTCCACCGATTCAACGACGAGAGGAAAAACCAGATTGTGTTTGAATTTCGGTAGATGCTGGTGTGGTGGATCTGGCATGCATGAAAACCTCCACCAAAGAGAAGAGCCGTCGACCCCGGCCAGGACAGAGCAAGCACAACCCCCAGGGCCCCCCAGGCCACGGCAGCGCCAAGACACAACCCCCGGGCCCCGCATTGGTCACCGACCGGAGAGCAAACCCAAGAACCAGGAGCGCCCCCACCCCAACACGGCCCAAGCCCAATGCAGCAGAACGGGGCACGGCAGGCCCGCGGAGCACCCGCGCCCACCCCACCTGCGTGGTGGGACGGAACACTGGGGACGGAAGGGTAGATGGGAGCACTGGGAGACGGGCCGAACCTCAGGCCCAGCGGGGAAAGGCCCCGGTCGTCACACCAGCGTACCTAGTGAAAGCTAACCCTGTTACTGAGTTCGCCAGCTTGCCGACTGGCGAATTCTACCCCTACACCGTGGATGTGACCCCACACAGTGTATATACAAGTGTGTGTGTGTGTGGTGCATTAAAATTGGGAGCAGGTAAGATGGAGCAGAGGGAAATGATATCCTTCCGCTCCGATCCACCTGCTTCCCAGCCGTGTCAGTGAGTGTATGTGGTGCATGTGGTGGCGCGGCGGGGAAACAGATGGGGGACCGCAGCACTGCTTAATACTGCGGTCTGCCCCAACCGATGGCTACCCCCCCCCCCAGTTGTGGGGTGCATTAAAATTTGAGGGGAGTTGTAGGGCGAAGATGGTGACTCCACCCTACCCCACCTCCCGAAAGTGAGTGTTATGTGCCCTATGTGTCTATTAATAAAGTGTATTGTGCAAAACTAGTGCAGTGAGGTAAGAAGAGCGACCAGCGGAGCCTCTCTCAACCCGGCAAGGGCAGGAGGCGCACCTCCATCCAACCCACCCAACAGGACCCCGGCGGGCATATGGGAACAGCACGGCGGGGCGATAGGGCTTCCCCCCCGGATACTAGGGCCCGCCCGAGGTGCCAGGAGGCTCACTGGAGCGAGGCAGGCACAACACCGCCAAACGCCCGCCCGGAGCCCCGGGCCATGGATGGAGCCCCCAGCCCAGGGGAGGGGAGGGGGAAAAGGCGGACAGGGGTACGGGACCGGGGGAGGAGATGACAAGAATGGCATGGGGCGGCGACAGGGCAGCAGAGAGAGGGGGGAGGAGGAGGAAGGGTGACGAGGGAGAAGGGACAGGGAGGCGGAGGACGGGCGGGGAGAGGCGAGGAGGGAGAGGCGACAAGGGGGAGGGAACCACGGGGCACCCGGCCCGAACCGCGTTGCTAGGCACGGAGCGACCGACCGCGCCGGGCGGCGCCGCCACGGACACCAGGGAGAGCACCACAACGCAGCACCCCCCAAGAGACCTAGGGAACGGCCAAGACGCAGCCGCCACCCAGCATCCATTAGAGGGGCAGAGCCGCCCACGTTCAGCCAGGGGGGACAGCACCTATAAAGTTAACCCACTGGCATGCAGTGATTCAGAATATTAACCCTTAGTGCCCAGTGGAAGTGAATCTTGAGGAGTTGGTGACTATAAGGTGTCATTTGATGTGGTCTGCTCGATCCTGCTGGCAACAACTGGGTGCCTGACTATAAAAACACAACCATTAGTTACAAATTGCCAAATACAGAAACAGCCCTACTCCCTATTAATTATATCGTGCAATGTACCAATAAATTATTCTGATCCAATAACGTATCATTAAAATAAAAACAAAAACATAAAAATTGGAAATGAACAAGTTATGAACAGTTAACTGGCATGTTCCATCTGAAGATCCAACACCTTACCGTCTGACTGGTAGGGGGGAGGTGGGGTACTGTGTGGACTCCAGTAATTTACATTTACATAAAAAATTTAATAAACAAAATAGCTTTAGTAGCTACTCAAACGGTTTGCATTTCTTTGTATTAGCTCTGGTAATTATGTCATTGCTTGAAATTATTATTACACAGTGTGTATTATTCATTTTAAGCAATGACATAATTACCAGAGCTCAACCAGTCAAAATTACGGCTCGGGGAGACCAAATTAGTAGTTTTACAATTCTGATGGACATAGTGTTAAAGCAAGGAGCGGCCGCTGTTCTTTTTGAGTGGGTTAATGATTTAGGCTTAGAGTTTTACATCACATCAACAGTGCGTTCCGCTGAAGCCTCCGTGCACCGGAAGGTTGGGTGCACTCATACATCGAATGCGGAAGTGCTTTGTGCATAAAGAGGGCTCTCACCTTTGTGCTAAAAATAGCAAACTATTCCACAATCCCACGCGGTCAGCCATATTGGTGGGGACGCCTCCTTTTGAGTACTGATAGAAAACGTTCTCTGTTTTCTTGCGTGTTGAAATAAAACTCAAAGTTGAGATCAAGTGAAGAGGCTTTCTTGCAAGAGATTTTATTTAGAAATTTCTAAAGTCATTCAGGACCCTTACGGAATCAGAAGTGGTCTCTAAATGTGCCCTCCTTCTGGACTCATCGCAATTTATACAAAAACAGTGTTTACAGAAAATAGTCTCCCCCTCCTGTCCTTGTGGGAAGAGTGAAATACAAAAACAGATAATAAATCTTCAGCTCGTATCTTAGTCCACTCCAGATGTAGGAAAATAATTGGTCCCGGCACTTCCTGGACCGGATAATTTATGAACAGAAACTCTGCTTGCACTTTCAAACATATACTCCTTTAGATAACTCAGAAACCTTACTAGACATTCCTTTCCCAGGGACTAAAACAAAGGCACTATACATCGAGTAAATTTGAATTAACTGTTTTCTTATTACTACACAGCTATAACTAAAATCAAAATGGTTAAGATATAAATTGAAACAGTAAATTTTTTTAACAATGTTAACAGTACGTAAGACAGTACGCTGGTGGTGAGTGATTCTTTTCCGCTCCGATTATTATTATTTTCCCCATGGACTTGCACCGTATGTGACGATGGAGAAATATACGGAGACCTTGGACAAGCAGGCGAGTGTGCGGTATGCCGACAAGTTATGCCTAATAGGCTATTTGGATCCGTAAACTACAACAATGGAGACTGGATTGCTGACCCCGAAGCACTAACCAACATGACGTCATGTATATCGATCTTGTCAATTACCTCTTTTGCCACTCAAGTCTATTTTGTGATCCTACAAACTATTTGATTGATTTCATTTCACGTGTCATGCTGAAATTATGTGCAAAAATTGCAGCACAGCACAACTTAATAAATAAATAAGATTCATGTTAGTCAAGAAATCACTTTGCTGCATGGTTTCATCATTTTGCTTTGAAAGAAACAACAAAATCAGCAAAGCATGGTTTGTTTTCGTGATGGCCTACGAGCAGGGCAACAGCAGCATGCTGGTCACAACAAAACCGTGCAGTTTTTTTCTTCTTTTTTTTTTTTTGCAGAGTAATCTAACGACATGAAAATAAGAGTAATCGGAAAAGGTGAGAACCCTCTATTGCATTGTTAAGTATGGAGGGGGGGGGGGGGGTTTATAAATGTTTCATACATCCCTTATTCATATTGCAAAAACCTGAGGTAAGTTTCATACATAAGGCTCAATTTCTAGCACACACAAATAAAATGTTTGATCAATCAAACTTAAATTCCATAACCTTGTGAAATTTTATACTTTATTAATCTTATTTAAAGCCTTTGGAAAATCACTAACAAATAATGATGGTGTACATGATGTTTTTTTGTTTTGACCATGATTTTTTTCTTATAATGTATTGCTATGTTTGGCTTTTTGGAACATGACACATTTATCTGATCTGCTCAAAAACAAAATCAAATCAAAATGTCATCTAATAAATAATGTTGAAATTTTTCCCTTTGTTACCCTTTTTACAGTAATTTGAGTAGCTGAACAAACTTATTTGGTTTCACCGTCATAACAGCTCTCTGAGGTAAACCGTAACTACAAAGGGGACTGTGACAAAACTGAGTATGACACCCCTGAGCTAGTGAAACAGCACAAGCACCCCCCCCCCCCCCCCAAAAATCCCCACTTAACTGGCATGGCAGCTTGAGAGCGCCACCTTTTCAGTCGTGTGTCCACGTCATGGAGAGAAAAGGCATGTGAAGAGCATTACTTTATTAAGGTAATTTTTTTTTTATCTCACCACAATTAATCAAAGTTTCTCCAAAGGCAATTTCAATCAATCATTCTTTCACTTACTGATATGAACTTTACACATAAACAGGACAAACTATAAACAACACTTTGAGTGTTTTGGCACAAGTTCGAATTGAAATCACTTGCAAATGGATTACAAAATGTAGATTATTTAAAATCAATAAGTCATTGTAATTACCTTTAATATTAAATGTGGAAAATGTAATACAAAAATATATATAATTCACAGTGCAAAAAAAATGGGCATTTACATGTAAACATGGCAGATTGTAGCCGTCAACTAGTATTAATCTGCAGCCCCTTGTCAGGTTGATGTAACATTATAAATACAAATTAAATTTCAAAATAGGTTAGTCAAGACACATACAAGTACACAGATCATTTGTTCATTCAGCAGTAGACATTATTTCGGCATCATTTTAAATGTAAATTCATAAATGAGATCATATCAAGCTTCCTTAATCACTGCTATTCTCACCAGCACACTTGTGCCTCTTCTTAGCTTTGTCCTTACTTGGGAATGTTTGACCACAAACTGAGCAGGCAAAATGTTTCTCAACAGTGTGGGTTCTTGTGTGTCTTATTAAGTTTCCCTTCACTGAGAAACTTTGACCACAAACTGAGCAGGGAAAAGGCTTCTCTCCAGTGTGGGTGCTTGTGTGTTTTGTTAAGTTTCCCCTCTGAGCAAAATTTTTACCACAAACTGAGCAAGCAAAAGGTTTCTCTCCAGTGTGGGTTCTCGTGTGTATTTTTAAGCTTCCCTTCTGAGCAAAATTTTGACCACAAACTGAGCAGTTAAAAGGTTTCTCTCCGGTGTGGGTTCTTGTGTGTTTTTGTAAGTGTTCCTTCAGAGCAAAATTTTGACCACAAACTGAGCAGTTAAAAGGTTTGTCA
>NC_141258.1:15416432-15446432 GCF_054856555.1 Leptonotus elevatus
CATATTACCGGGAGACCATTGAAAATAGATTTTTATTTATTTATTCTGTCATCTGCTGGCCATTGTTAGTGGGTGTTTTGGGATTTTACAACCCCAATGACAAGGCAACGCTGCACTGACGTTACCCTGCCCATTGTGAAAACAAAACAAAAAACATAGTAAACGTCAATTAACATTTTTGGCGAAATTCATTTGGATTTTACTATACGTCATTAAGCGTTTTTGGCGGTAAAAGAGTTAAGTTTAAAAGATAAATGTTAATTTATAAAATGAACAAAAGCACGCAGCAATTTTGAATATTTCCTCATCAAAATCTCTTTCATCTATGACCCTTTGTTAATCACTAATTATTAACTTATTTTTATCCCTTACTTTCTTCCTTTTTATTTAACTATTCATCCCTCTCTTTTCTTTGTACACCTTCAGGACACATTTACAATAACTAATTCCTCTCAACAAGTACACCTGCTGCCCATTAGGTCATCAGGCCAAAATAAAAGCCTGGCAGCAACAGAGAGGAGTGTCGGGTTATTGCTCTGTGACGCTACTCACCATACCTGACGTTTTGATACTGATACCTTTCTAGCGGCAATCTTTTTTGGTGTTGTGGACACCACTAGTAATTAGACTAGTAGCGTTTTTCTTTAATCTACTTTATATACTACACTCCTCTCTGTTTTATCCGCTCTCCGACGTGATTTTGTGTTTTCTTGTTTTTGCCCACGACGTACATCTTTTTGTAGTCGTCGCCTTTTGTTGAGCAACCTTTTTGTCCACGTGCTGAGCGCTTTTTGTTGGTTGATTAAAATTGAGTGACTTTCGCCCTGGCTGGGTCTGCTCTTTCTTTTGGGGTCCAACAAACACTACCCACTCGTGACAATATTCGGGTTAGATTAAAATGTTTAAAAAAATTAAGTCATTAATTTGCGTTTAAAATGTGAATTGGATTAGAGCTGTCAAAAGATAAGTAAACTATTATCAAATTAATTGTCAACTATTTTAGTAATCGTTTGGAGCCATTTGTTAATTAAAATTTGTCCAAATCCTCAGATTTCAGCATATCAATAGTAGTTTTTTTTCCAGTAGTCCTTGATGAAGAAGATTATCTTCTATGTTTAATCAAAATAAGACATTTGCAAATATATTTTTTTACTTTGGAAAACAGTGATCGAACCGGTATAGTACATCAATCCCACTTTTTTAATCACTATATGATTACGAAGTATGAAATAAACACCAATGACTATTTAATAAACAGTAATCTGGGAAAAAAAAGCTTTTATAACACACTTTAATGCGAAATTAAAATGAATCCGATTAGTTGATTAATTGATTGAATAATCGATTTTAAACAATAGTTTGTGACGCACTAAATATGATTGGGATAAGAAGTTTGTCAAATATTTCTTTGTATTTTTTTACTAAATGATTTAGCAAACTTAGAATAATTTAACTATGGTCCACTCAAAAATGAAATAGTTTTGAATACTAATAGATGGACTCTAATTCCCTATATATACACTCAACATAAATATAAACATTTGTTTTTGCTTTATGAGATGAACTCAAAGATCTAAAACGTCTTCCACATACACAATATCACCATTTCGCTCAAATATTGTTCACCAACCAATCTAAATCTGTGATAGTGAGCACTTCTCCTTTGCCGAGCTAATCGATCCCACGTCATATTAGACACCATGATGACTAGTGCATGGGTGTGCCTTATACTGGCCACTCTGAAAGGTGCAGTTTTGTTTTATGGGGGGCATCTGGGGACCCAGAAAACCAGTCAGTACTGCCATCATGATGGGAACATCTGGATCATTCTTGTCTTCCATTGGATGGTCAGGACAGTTTTGCTGTTTCACGAAGTTGTGCAGCACAGCTGTAGCAATGATCTCCTATCATATGAAAGCAGTCTCTGAAAGTCCATCCATTTTCTTAACCGTGGGGGTGCTGGAGCCTAACCCACCTGGCTTTGGGCAGGAGGCGTGATACACCCTGAACTGGTTGCCAGCCAATCGCAGTATCTCTGAAAGTTATTTCATTAAATTGATTCAATAGATTGCTCCTATCCATAAGCATGCTTGGCTGGCCTCTGCAGTCAATGTTGTTGTTCATTTAGTTTAGTTAGTTAATTTAATTCTCATACAGTACTCCATGCTCCCAAACTATCTGTGCTCCCTTTCACAAACAGTACTAAATTGAAGTGAAACCTGTCACCTTGCAGGATTAATTGAAACTTCAATTTAGTCCCAAAGTAGCTCTAATCTGCACACTTGCAACTGGCTTTACTTAAACCATAACAGGCTAATTCTGTAATTATTTTAAGATACATCTAAGCAAATTACTTAAAAAAAAGAAGCTCAAACAGTTTATGAGTCTGGGACTAGGCTTCAGCCCTTTCTGTGAAACCGGGCCAATATGTTGGACTGAGATAAGTAAATATGGCTTTGTAAACGTAGGATGAAGACTTTTGGGAAAAGTACAATTAGTACCCGATTCAAGTTTATTCGGGACTCGTTTTTTTTTGTGAACGTGAGAATAGCAAGTGTCCCAATCTTAAAACTACCTGGGGACGCTGCGTCCAGCGCATGAAAAGAAATGCAAAAGGTCACTTAAAATGTGGATGACACCTAATGGTTGGATTATGTAAAACATTTTAAAAAGTTTATTCTGATTAATAAATTATTTTTAGGAATGATCTTAAGAAATTAAGGTAACTAGATGACCAAATTGGTTCAGTGTAGAGCCCTACAAACAGTAGAAATCTTAATTCATCTAGCTGTCCTAATAGCCTTCATTCTAAGCAATAAACATAATACCATGTGTGTTTGTTTTCTGGTGTTTTGCAAACATCAGGGAAGATGTTTGTCCTGAGTGGCAGGAGCCAAAGTACCTTCACATTCAAAATGAAGAGGAGGATGAAGAGGTCTCCCACTTTAAAGAAGAAGAAGAGCAGTAGACTCCTTCAATTAAAAAAAGAGTACGACCCAGAGCACCTCTTCATGAAAGAGAGGGAAGGATGTCTTTATGTTGCCATCAAGTGGTGTCCCTTTGAAGGTTGAAGATGGTGCAAGTGAGGCAAGTAGAGGGGCGGAGCCTCCCAGTGGCAGCTCAATGACAAATGAAGGTGATGGAGACCACTGTGGAGGATCGCTAGTAGACAGCCTCCTAGCTCCACTATCAGATAGTGACGACGCTATGTCGCACACACTCTTCTCGATGATGATGAGTCTGAAGGTGATATGACATGTCACACTGACAACAAATTCTGGAAAACATTTGCTCATGAGTCAGGTTTAAAGGAACACATGAGAATACAAACTGGTGAGAAACCTTTGGCCTGCTCAGTTTGTGGGCAAAGATTCTTTCGCAAGGGAACCTTCAAATACACACAAGAACCCACACTGTAGTGAAACCTTATGTCTGCTCAATTTGTGGTCAAAGATTCTCTGACAAGAGAAACTAAAAAATACGCACAAAAACCAACACTGGTGAGAAACCTCATGCCTGCTCAGTTTGTGGGCAAATATTCTCTGAGAAGGTTCAGGTCAAAAGACACAAATGTGCTGGTGAGGAACGTAGCTAAACATTTATATTGCGGAAACACACTGACACTTCTTATGAACCTAGAAAAGCTAATACAGAGTTCTGTCTTCCTTTTTTTCACCGGTGATGGACAGGCAAAGGTGAGGCATGTGTGACAAATCTAAAGATGGACACAACAGAGGTTTTAGGTGTGGTCATATGTGCTGTGGAGGAGTTCTTAGGGGTTCAGGACACCACCTTCTTCTGTGATGGGATATCATTACTTCAGCATCGTTGGACCAAGTGCATTTATGTCCAGGGGGATTATATGGAATAATCGTGAAAAACTGTCTCCTTTCTGCGAGTCCTTCAGGGTGAGGCTTAAAACTTTTTGAACGACCCGCGTAAACTACTGAAAGACTTTTAGCACAGCTGTGCAAAATCCAGAATTTGCTCCAAGTCCTTTGATGTGGATTTGTGTTATGGCTGTAGAGTAAAAGTTGTTGAACTAAATGTAGTTCTCCATCTTCTGATTAAATTGCAGATTTCAGTATAGTTTTTTTTTCTTCCAAACTCTCTGTTTATGTGAGCCGCTCCGTGTTGGCAACATTAGTTTTGAGTTATTGACAAAAATAGATTGTTTGGACAAAATGTCTTGAGGCCTCTATTATTTCCCAGCAGCACAAAAGTTTAAATTGTAATTTAAATGTGTGAAAATAAGCAATTGTTAGCACAAGTGCATCTTTAGCCATCGTGTTTTTAGCTGACCTTAGCTAGCAGTGTGTCTCGGAAACCTACCTCAAAATAACCAGGAGTTCCTCACTTCTAATGTCACTTCACAAATGATTTATATACATGGACATTGGAACAAAAAAACAAAAAACAAAAACAAAAAGTCCAAATACACGATAATTCAGCACGGAAGTGGACAGAAGAACATGCGTCATAACAACGGCATCCTACCTTGGAGCAGAAACGAATGTCATCATTGTTCCTGATACCGCGGCAAAGGTTTGAAATCCAAACAGAGATCATCTTCAATTCTGGGATTTCTTTCTTTAATGAGCCTATTTCTACTTTTAATTCAATTGAATTGCATTCATGTACTAGAGCATGATATTTATTTACTTGAATACTTATCTACTTATGATAATAATATAATTAATTTTATTTGGTGTTATTTTCTTTCACTTATCTCTACTACAAGACTGATTTTTATTCCATGTACAGCACTTTGCATGCAGCACATGGTCCAGCTCACAGCACAGTTACGGGACCTTCAGGATCGCACCACTAGCCCTCCGGCCGTGCCAGAGACTCAAGCAGCCCTGCCGATTCCGCCCGTGCCGTATGCCGGGTCGGGGATCAAGCTAGCCTCCCCTGAGCGATTCTCTCGGGAGCCAGGACGACTACGCCATCCGCTTCCGCACTCTCGCGGCAGAGAGTGGCTGGAATTCCACGGCGCTCTATGACGTCTTCCTCAAGGGCCTGGCGACGTCCATCCAAGAACTGTTCATCTCAGTTGACCTGCCACCGGACTTGGACTCCCTCATCGCCCTTGCCATCCGGACGGATCATCGGCTGCAGGAGGTTACCCAGAGCCGCGGTCACAGGGCAAGGACGATGGAGGGATCACCGCTCTTCCAAGCATCGGGGGTGTCAGCTCCTCTTGGTTCCTCGTCAGTACAGCGCCAACACGTTCCCTTGGGACCAGAGGAGGAGCCCATGCAACTGGGCAGAGCGCGGCTTTCGCAGGTGGAGAGAAGGCGCCGACAGCTGGAAGGGCTGTGCTTTTACTGCGGAAACCAAGATCACCTCGTGGCCGCCTGCCCAGCCAAAAGGACCAAAGCGGTGAGTCAAGTTACGACTCCAGTGTCGGTCCCACGAAAACTCACTCCAGTAAAAATCACTCACCGCACCACTTCCACAGACTTCCATGCCTTGATAGACTCTGGGGCAGATGAGAGCCTGATAGACTGGGGGCTTGTGAGACATTTTGGTGCCAAGACTGAGCCGCTAATTAAGCCTATTAAGGCTAGGGCACTAAATGGTAGTGAGTTATTCACCATTACACACATCACAGAACCCATCCAGCTCCAAGTTGGCAAACATAAGGAGCACCTAGTTTTTCCTGTGTTTCAGTCTCCTTCACAGACTCTGGTCCTGGGACACCCATGGTTGTGTGAACACAACCCCCATGTAAACTGGTTGACTGGTGAAGTTCTGGGATGGGGAAAGAATTGTGTTCACCAATTCTGGAAGCGGACATTACGACTGTTAGTCATATTTCTGTTAATTCCCTCACAGACTCTGAGTACCCAAATCTGAGCATCGTGCCTCCTTGCTACCATCACCTCAAGGAGGTATTAAACAAGACCAAAGCCATGTCGCTCCCACCGCATCGTTCCTATGACTGTGCCATAGAGCTGATTCCAGGTTCCACCATTCCCAAGGAATATTCTGTTTCAGGACCAGAGAAGGCGGCCCTGAAGGAATACATCGAAACTTCCCTGAAGGCTGGACTGATTCGTCCTTCGTCATCACCAGCGGGAGAGGGTTTCTTTTTTGTGGGGAAAAAGGATGGTTCCTTACGGCCTTGTATAGACTATAGCCTCCTTAATGACATTACAATAAAAAAAAACGTTACCCCCTTCCTCTCATGTCATCCGTGTTTGAAAATCTTCAACAAGCTACAATCTTTACCAAATTGGACTTAGGCAATGCATACCATCTCATTAGGATCCGGGAGGAGGATGAATGGAAAACCGGGTTTAGTACACCTAGTGGCCATTACGAATACCTAGTCATGCCCTTTGGTCTCACTAATACTCCTGCTGTTTTCCAGGCCATGATTAATGACGTTTTGAGAGATTTTCTGGACCAGTTTGTGTATGTTTATTTAGACGACATACTTGTATACTCGTCAGATCTAGCCACACATCAAATCCATGTTTCCAAGGTTCTTCAAAGACTGCTTGAGAACAAACTTTATGTCAAGGCAGAGAAAAGTGTTTTTCATGCCAAAACCATCTCCTTCCTAGGCTTTGTCATAGCCCCTGGGAAGGTACAGATGGATCAGGCTAAAAGTAGCACCGTGAGGGAGTGGCCCACACTTGTTAGCCGCAAGAAGGTTCAGCAATTCCTTGGGTTTGCTAACTTTTACAGACGCTTCATCAGAGGGTTCAGCGCAATAGCTGCCCCTCTGCATGCCCTCACCTCCCCTCTGGTGAGGTTCAGCTGGTCACTGGAGGCAGAAGCCGCATTTCAAGCACTCAAACAACGCATTGTCACAGCACCAATCCTCACAATGCCAGATCCACAGCGGCAATTTGTTGTGGAAGTGGACGCTTCCAATGAGGGGATCGGAGCTGTCCTGTCTCAGCGTGCAGAGAAGGATGGAAAGATGCATCCCTGTGCCTTCTTGTCACGACGACTATCCAAGGCAGAGCGTAACTATGATGTTGGGGACAGAGAGCTCCTGGCTGTCAAAATTGCTTTGGAAGAATGGAGGCACTGGCTTGAGGGGGCGAAGCATCCGTTTGTGGTCTGGTCTGATCACAAGAACCTGGAATACATACGCAAAGCCAAGAGACTTAACCCACGCCAGGCCAGGTGGGTGCTGTTCTTTAACCGTTTTTCCTTCTCTCTCACTTACAGGCCGGGGTCTCGTAACGGAACGTCAAGCCCGACGCCCTGTCTCGTCTCTATGACCCCGAGCCTGTAGCTAAGGAACCAGAGACCATCCTTTCGCCGAACCGCGTGGTTGGAGCCGTGTCATGGCAAATCGAGAGGGATGTTAAACAAGCCAACGGTGAAGCAAGTCCACCAAATGGATGCCCGCTTAATAGACTATTTGTCGCAGTGCAGCCTGCTCGGTATGTGCCCGAAATAAGTCATCCACCAGATCGCGCATGGGCCTGCTGCAGCCCCTTCCCATTCCTTCCAGACCATGGGCAGAAATATCCCTGGACTTTGTCACAGGACTCCCCATCTACCGAGGTAAAACCCCAGTTCTCACTGTAGTCGACAGATTTTCTAAAATGGTCAGATTCATAGCCTTGCCTAAGCTTCCCTCAGCCAAGGAAACGGCTGAGGTCATGATTAACCACGTCTTTCAAGTTCATGGGTTCCCTAGAGACATTGTGTCTGACCGGGGGCCCCAGTTTGTGTCTCGCTTCTGGAGGGAGTTTTGCCGCTTAATCGGCGCCAAAGCCAGCCTAACCTCAGGTTACCACCCTGAGGCTAACGGCCAGTCAGAGCGCCTCAACCATCCGTTAGAAACCGGTCTCCGATGCCTAGTCTCCCAGAATCCTGCAACGTGGAGCAAACACCTGGTCTGGGTTGAGCTTGCCCATAACTCGCTGCCTACTTCTGCCACAGGACTCACCCCATTCAAATGTGTTTTTGGCTATGATCCCCCCTTCTTTGCCAACCTGGAGTCTGAGGCCTCTGTTCCTTCTGCCCATGCCTTGGTCCGCCGCTGCCATCGCATCTGGGCAGCCGCTCGGCAGGTACTGGAGCGCCAGAGGAACAGAGTCAAGCGAGCAGCTGATCAAAAGAGGAG
Source organism: Leptonotus elevatus (assembly GCF_054856555.1). Taxonomy (NCBI): domain Eukaryota; kingdom Metazoa; phylum Chordata; class Actinopteri; order Syngnathiformes; family Syngnathidae; genus Leptonotus; species Leptonotus elevatus. The sequence goes on from NC_141258.1 coordinate 15,424,531, forward strand.
ACCTGCTCCAGCATACCAGCCGGGGGATAAAGTGTGGCTGTCCTCCAAGAACCTTCACTTGAAGGTGCCATGCCAAAAGTTGGCACCACGGTTTGTGGGTCCGTACCCCATCTCCAAGGTGATCAACCCGGCCGCTGTCCGTCTTCGCCTGCCTCGGTACCTTCGTGTTCATCCAACGTTCCACGTTAGCCAAGTCAAGCCGGTCAGGGAGAGTCCACTGGTTCCGGCTCCTTCGCCCCCGCCGCCTCCTGTGATTGTGGATGGGGGCCCCGTCTACAAAGTGAAGCGACTGCTGGCCGTCCGCAATCGGGGCCGGGGCAGGCAGTTCTTGGTGGACTGGGAGGGGTATGGGCCCGAGGAGAGACAGTGGGTTCCTTCCCGCTTCGTTATGGATGACTCTCTAATTGAGGACTTCTATAGGGATTATTCTGACTAGCCTGGGCCGTCGGGAGTCGGTCCTAGAGGGAGGGGTACTGTCACACCGCGGTGAGGTTGTCTTGTCATTTCCTGTTTTATTTGGAAAATTCTGACTCCTTTCGTTTCAGGTCACTTGCCCTTCCTCGTGTGGTGTCAGTGTCAACCCTGATTCCTGATTGTGTCCACCTGTTTCCCATTACACTCATGTGTTAAATGGTCTGCGTCTCCCCTGTCTTGTGCCTAAGTGTTTTCGTCAGAGCCACTCAAGCTAGTCATAGTCCTCAGCCTTGTTGTCCTGTATCTAGTCATAACTTTGGTTTGTATTTTTGTATAGCCACAGTATGGTTTTGTTTAGGAATTATATTGTTTTGTTTGTAGTTTAGACATCCTCCCTTTTTGGAGCGCCTTTAGTTAACTTTTAATAGCCTTTGTTTTTTCCCTCTAAACGAGGAGTTTTTTTGTTTAATAAATATTTGCCTTGGCCTCAAACCCCTATCTCTGCGTCTGAGTCCTAAAACTGCCACGTCGTGTCAATAATGATATAATAATATCATATGGGTTCAGTGAAAACTAAGCAAACTATCAATTCAGGATGTGTAAAGTGTTTTTTTTTTTTTTTTTTAGTAGACCTCATAGTGACAGTCATCAACATTAACAAACTTGGCAATAAAAGACAAATTCAACTTATATTGTACTGTCACATACCTTTAGTGGTAAATCATTTTATGCTGCAACATAAATTGTGTATGTGTGGGTCTGTTAGCTGTATCAGAGTGTCTTGTACTATAATTTGTACGTGCATGACGTGTTGCTGTGTAAAATGCTCTTTTTTTGTAGTATTATTGGCAAAATGCAAAAATTCAACTAAGGAAGACTTCAAGCTGTGATCCTGTTGTTTTCCAGTCCACCACATTATTCGACAAAAAAAAGTCCACTAAAGTGAATTATTAGCTTTATTAGTAAGCTTACAAACATTTGTTACAATGTATGACAAACAATGTCCAATCAAGCAATTTGAACAAAGGTCCATGAAGAGAGAGAAACCATGGTTAACAAATAGGCTAGGGAAAAATCTTGTAAAAAACAAACAAAAAACAAACAAAAAAAGGCTAATATAAGGAATTTATGAAAGATCGCACTAAGAAAAAAAAAAAAGATAAGTATAAGAAATATAAAAACAAGCTAACAACTGTTTTGATATGTCAAAAGAAGGATTATTGTGATTGTTTTTTGCAAAGATATAAAAGAAAAATAAAGGAAACTTGAAGTGTTCTGAATGAGCTGATTAAAAATCGTCAAAAAAGAGACTTTACAACATTTATTGTGAAACATGACAATTTTGTTATTGATGATACAGAGAAGATTGTGAATGAATTTAATGATTTTTTTAATAATGTGGGCCCGAATTTGGCAAAAGGGATTGTCGCACGAAGAGATGAAGAAAAAAAAGTTTGGTTGTATTTTAAAAAATTGCAATTCAATGTTTTGAGGGGTCTGTTCGAGTGATGTGCTAGAAGTTGTGAGAAAGTTTAAGAACAAAAAAACCAACTGACTAACAACCTTGATATGTCACTTATAAAGGAAGTAATTAATTGTGTTATTGAACCATTTACTTATATCTCTGCAATCAATCCTTTTGACGGGTATTTTTCCTGATAAAATGAAAATAGCAAAAGTGATACCAGTGTATAAAAATGGCAAAAAGCATATTGTGTCAAATTATAGACCTGTTTCCTTGTTACCCCAGTTTTCTAAAATACTTGAAAAACCTTTTGTAGAAAGAATTTATGTCTTTTTTGAATAATATGGTTTATTAAATGACCACAAGTATGGATTTAGAAACAAGCGATCAACAGCATTGGCAGTGATGGAATTTGTAGAAATTATAGCTATGGATAAAAAACAACATGCTGTACGTATATTTATTGATTTATGTAAAGCATTTGATACTATTGATCACCCATTACTTTTGCAGAAATGTGAACAATATGGCATGAGAGGTGTTGCGTTGAAATGGTTAAATAGTTATTTAAATAACAGGTTTCAATATGTAAAAATGAAGAATGAAGAATCACAATTGAGAATAGTAACCTGTGGTATATACCACAAGGTTCAGTATTGGGACAGAAGTTATTTATAATTTATTTGAACGATATTTGCACAGTTTCAAATATATGAAAATTTGTCATGTTTGCTGATGATACAAATATATTTTGCTCAGGGGAAAACATAGAACAATTAATAAAAACTGTAGAAAGGGAATTGATAGTGTGAAAAAAATAGTTTGATTATAATAAGTTATCATTAAATGGAAAAAAAGACAAAATTCATGGTGTTTAGTGGTATGCAACTCAGTAGTGAAATAAAACTAAATTTAAATGGTATAGAAAGTGAGCAAGTTTTTGTGTGTGATTATTGATAATAAACTGTGTTGGAAATCACAGATAGAATATACGAAATGGAAATTGGCAAAATCAGTGGCTGTTCTTTATAAAGTCAATGATTTTCTAAATAAGAAAGGCTTTTTCACTTATTTTACCTCACATGTCAAATTGTGCTGAAATTTGGGGCAATGTGTATAAAACAAACATAGACCCAATTATTAAATTACAGAAAAAAAGCAATTAGAATAATAAATAAGGTTGGTTACAGGGAAACTATTAATCAGTTATTTATAGGATCGGGTACCTTGATATTTATGGTTATTGTGTACTTAAAAAAAATGGAAACACTTTTTCGTGTAGTAAATAATAGTTTACCTCTTTGTATTAAAAACAATTTTAAACTAAGAAAAGGAATCTACAATTTAAGGGGTTTAATTATGTTTGAAATACGTAAAGTGAGGACTAATGTAAAATACAGAAGTGTCTCAGTTTTGGATGAGGAATTGTGGAATAGTCTTGATGATGAGCTATGTACTTCCTTATCGGGGTTTAAGAAAAAACTCAAATATAAAATCACTAATGCCTATAGTGCCACAGACAAAATGTAAAATATTAAGGCGCTTTGGTGTCCGTGCAGGGATTATTTGCTTTGTTTTGTTATATTTTTTATGTGACATTATGTGAATGTACAGGACTGTGTTTTCATTGATTAAATTTTTTTTGGTGTTTGTTTTGTTTTGAGAGAGCTCAGTATTGTTCATTCGGTAATTTTACCGATTCGACATGTCATCATCATTGCTCTCTCTTTTTTATTTATTTTTATTTATTTTGTATGTGCGTGAGTATGTGCATGTGCGTGTGTGTGTGGGCATGTGTGCGTGTGTGTGAGTGTGTACTCATTAATTCACCTAAAACCTATTAAAAATCCCATACCATTCACCTAAACCGAATACTTCAGAATCCAGCTAGAGTCGTGAGGTTGTCAGGAGACCCGAGGAAGGATCAAAGAAAAGAAAGGTAAGTGAAATCCAGCACCGACCAGACATCACCTTCTACTCACCGCGTTACCAACCAGAGTCTTTCACCAACCCCAGAAACATCTAAATTCCAACAAATTAGGGAGACCTCAAGAGACCAAAGGAGAGATTGAGGAAAGGAAGGAAGGATAGATGAAGCAGAGTGAGATCCACAGACATGGTGTGGTGGATCTGGCATGCATGAAAACCTCCACCAAAGAGGGGAGCTGTCGACCCTGGCCAGGACAGAGCAAGCACAACCCCCCAGAGCCCCCCAGGCCATGGCAGCGCCAAGGCACAACCCCTGGGCCCCGCAGGGGCCACCGGCCGGAGAGCAAACCCAGGAGCCAGGAGTGCCCCCCACCCCAACACGGCCCGCACCCCCAACCCAACGCAGCAAACGGGGCACGGCAGGCCCGCCAGGCACCCCACCGGCCCACAGCCCCCGCTCCCCCCAACCCACATCCGCCACAACCCAGCCCCAGCTGCCCAAAGGCCCCCAAAAATTGCATGGGAAGTCAATGAGTAAACCAAATCTAATAAATGTTATGCAAAGGAGAAAAGGACTATATTAGTAAAATATAAATATATCCTAACTCAAATTTATGGGGAAGGGTACTCTTTTTAACAGCTCCTCTCAATACGCACTGACAGTATGCATGTTTCTGGAGTAAACCAGCTCCCCAGTTTACAGTGAGAACACAAATGGACCTTGGACTTGTTTTCTGACTACATATTGCTTGTCTGTACTTTGTTATAAAAAGAATATAGGCTATACATTAACATACACATTATAAAAAGAAATGCGCTTGAATCTGCTAAATAATATTGCATGTACAAGTCTGTGTATGGGTGAAGTGCAGACACCATATATAACATTTTAACAAAACAAATTGACTTCAGCACTGTTTGTCTGCCTTTTTACACCTTGTCTTTAATACATATATATAAATATAAATACACTTCAAAATGTTTTGTTTGCTGAAAAACAATCTTGTGTCCATGACTTTCTCCATGAGGCAACTTTCTGTGCAGATACACACATGCACACACACATTAGTTAAGCTAGTCAATAGCAGCACAACACAGGCATTAAGATTAACACTTGTTTCCCTCATACCACTAAAAAATGACAGTGATGGGCGTAAGCCTTCAGTCTGACCACCTGCAACGTTTCCTAGCTTTGGGGAAAACTTCAGCTAACTACCTACCTGCAACAGCAAAAAAGAAAAAAAGACTAGTAATGAGAATAATGTGTTGGTAGAGTAATAAACTTTTCACATACGCTGGTGGACGTAAGGAACTTACAATTTGGATCGGAGCGTGGGAATATCATTTCCATCGGCTCCGGTTCACCTGCTCCTAATTTTAATGCACCACACACACACACTTGTATATACACTGGGTGGGGTCACATTCACGGTTTAGGGGTAGAGTTCGCCAGTCGGCGAGCTGGCGGACTCAGTAACAGGGGTTAATTTTCACAAAGAACGCTGAGGTGACGACCGGGGCCTTCCCCCGCTGGGCCTGGGGTTCGGGGGTGTGGGCCGCCCTCCGGTGCCCCCATCTCCCCCTTCTGCCCCCGGTGTTCCGTCCTTCCACACGGCGGGGGGTGGGGTGGGCGCGGCTGCCCTCTCCGCTCCGCTGTCCGGCCCCTCTTCGGCGCCGGTGCCTGTGTGCGGGTGGTCCCCGGGGGCTGGGGGTCGGGGGCTGCCGGTTGGTCGGGGTGGGGTCGGGGGGGGCGGCTTTGTTGGGGGGGGGGGCGGTGGTGGGGGTTGCGGGGTGGGGGGGTTGCGGGGTGCTGGGGGTGGGGGGTGTCTGGGGGATTGGGGGCGTGGGGGCGGCTGGGGCTGGGTTGGGGTGGGTGGCGGGGGTGGATGGGGGGCGGGGGGTCGTGGGGGGTGCGGGGGTTGGGGGCCGGTGGGGTGCCTGGTGGGCCTGCAGTGCCCCGTCCTGCTGCGTTGGGCCGGGGGCGCGGGCCGTGTTGGGGCGGGGGGCGCTCCTGCTCCTGGGTTTGCTCTCCGGCCGGTGGCCCTGGCGGGGCCCGGGGGTCGTCCTTTGGCGCTGCCGCGGCCTGGGGGGCCCTGAGGTGTTGCGCTTGCTCTGTTCCGGCGGGGGTCGACGGCTCCCCTCTTTGGTGGAGATTTTCATGCATGCCAGATCCACCACACCAGCATCTACTGAAACTCAGACACAATCTGTTTCCTCCTCAGGTTATTGAATCGGTGGAGGCTGGTGTCTGCGGATCTCACGCGGCTTCGTCTGTCCTTCCTTCCTTTTCTCGGTCTCTCCTTTGGTCTCTTGAGGCCTCCCTGATTTTATGTTTTTTGGATTTGTTGGGGTCTGGATGTTTCTTGGGCTGGGGAGGAGTTCTGGTGGGGGGTGTCTGGTCGGTGCTGGATTTCACCTTCCTTGGTTTTCTTTGGTCCCCTCGGGTCTCCTGGTGTTCGGTTTAGGTGAACGGTATGAGATTTTTTCTAATAGGTTTTCTGGTGAGCTAACAAATACACGCACGCACGCACGCACGCACGCACGCACACATACTCACCCACACACACAAAAAATAAATAAAAAATATATATATATAAAAATAAAAGAGCAATGATGATGACATTTCCGAATGAACAATACTGAGCTCTTTAAAAAAAATAAAAAAAAATAAATAAATAATAATAAATAAAGCATTCTGAAAATGAAAAACATTCAGCCATCATTATTCATGTCAATTCAATCACAGATATCTAGGGTTCCCCTTACTTCCTCATGGAACCGATTATCAACAGTTGTCAGCCTTCTGGCGCCGTTCCCCAACAATTTCAACATGCTGTGGTGCAAAACTGCTGAAGAAAGCTGGAATTGATCTGCCTTTCATTTCCAAATTTCTGGAAAATTTGTACATAAACAGCTCAACTCCTTCTTGGATGAATGTTGGGAAATGTTGGTTTATTATTTTTTGCTTTTGGGGCCATCTTGAGGGGGAGGAGAGACAGCTGGCTGAATTACTAACTCTGAACATTATGTACAGAAACAATGGACATTGCACACACTGGATTACGAACATTGGACAATACACACACATTGGATCACAAACACTGGATATTACATACACACTCGATGGATCAAGTGCAGGAAAATAACACATGTTGCTGGCTGACAAATATAGAGGTGAGGTGCTGGTAACCTCTCCCTCTCGAAAAGACAAGAAAAAAAAATCTAAATAAAAAGTCATTTGATTTCTACCTGCAACTTAACGACGAAATCAGGACTTGAAAGGAACGCGCGACAACACATTGATTGCAAATAATTATTGAATAGGACTATGTGGAGCGTTGTATGCCTTATATGTGGTTCATTTGCTTTACTAATTTAACTTAACACCAATTTGTGTTATAATGTGGGGCTGGTTGTACTTCAAGTCTGGCAAACTCTAGTGGCTAAATTAAGAATTAAGTGGCTCTGAGCTACAACCCAATACAATTCAAAATACATCACATCTTAAACATGACTTTATTTGACATAATCACTAGTGTTGTTCCGATACCGGTAAAACAGTGGTATCGGCATCGGCAAGTACTAACAAGTAACATGCCAATACCATTATTTCCGACACTAATATAGGACTTTGGATGCAGTATCTTGTAGGGCTGGGTATTGCCAACAACCTCACGATACGATATGTATCACGTTACAGGGGTCACGATACAATACGCATCACGATGCATATGTATCCCAATACAGCTTTAATCATATCCCAATATTTACATTAATTTACTTGTATTTTTATTATAAGTCATATGTATACCTAAATGATATGTTTATTATGATGGATGGCAAAAAAAATTTGTTAGCAGCTCTTCTGGTTTAACACCAGGCAGAGCAAGGGGCATCTTTCACCGACACACCGGGAAACTTTATAAATAGGCATGGGCTGATATGAGTAAAAATATCAAAGTATTAAAATTACAACTCGGAAATGTGCTTATTTGAAATATTTGGGGAAATACAAGCATTTTTTCATGTAACACATTCTATTTTGTTTTTAAACAAAATATAGAAAAATTGCCACATTAAGAAACATGTACTATGTTAAGTTTATAAGTAAATAAATGTTTATATTCTTCCTCTGTTTTAATTTTCCTTAGCAAGACACAGTATCCAATCACTGGTGGGCTATTTTTGAAACAGAACTCAGTTACACTTAAAAAAAAAAAAAGGCTACAATGCAAACTAAACACCCAAGGCACTCATGTCCCCTTTCGTCTGCTCCCCCACTCCACTGCAGTCATGCGACACATGGACTAATTGAAGGCAATTGACTTCAAAGATGTTGCTTAAGTACAATGCGCCTGTGTCTCTTCTGCTGTTCCTGCGCAAGCAACCTTGCTTTAACTGCCTATTTAATGAGCAATAGATTCTGACGCCTGTGTATCGATACATGTATTGTAATGAGGCCCGCAACAATGTATTGCTGTATAGATTTTTTTTTAGCACACCCCTGGCATCTTGTGTCTTGCTTGTGCACGACATTCACTGATGTGTGACGTGTTCAATGCATGCCGAGAAAAGATATCCTATTGGTCCTTGAATGCTCTGAACCAATGGCAGGGCAGCTTTTTCATGTTGGAAAAAAACAACAACTAGGTATCGGTACGGTATCGATATATACTGGAATCGAGGGACAAAAACAGTATCGGAACAACACTAATAACCACGGCTCATCCATTACATCAAAATGTTTCATCATACTTGTGGTACATTTCTATATATATTATATATAGTGCCATTTTAAATACAAATTCAATTTCAAAATAGGGTAACTCAAGACGCATACAATACACAATTAAATACAAGTACACAAATAATTCATTCATTCATTTAGCTGTAGACTGCACCATTTTACAAATTTATAAATGAGATCATATCAAGCTTCATTAATCACTGCTATTCTCACCAGCACAATTGTGCCTCTTAACTTTAGCCTTACTTGGAAATCTTGGGTCACAATCTGAGCAGGCAAAGTGTTTCTCTCCAGGGTGGGATCTTGTGTGTTTTTTTAAGTTTCCCTTCTCAGAGTAACTTTGACCACAAACTGAGCAGGCAAAAGGCTTCTCTCCAGTATGGGTTCTTGTGTGTATTTTTAAGTGTCCCTTGCGAGCAAAATTTTGACCACAAACTGAGCACGTAAAAGGCTTCTCTCCAGTGTGGGTTCTAGTGTGTTTTATTAAGTTTCCCTTCTCAGAGAAACTTTGACCACAAACTGAGCAGGCAAAAGGCTTTTCACCAGTGTGGGTTCTTGAGTGTGTTTTTAAGCATCCCTTCTGAGAAAAATATTGACCACAAACTAAGCAAGCAAAAGGCTTCTCTCCAGTGTGGGTTCTTGTGTGTCTTTTTAAGCGTCCCTTCTGAGAAAATTTTTGACCACAAACTGAGCATGTAAAAGGCTTCTCTCCAGTGTGGGTTCTTGTGTGTATTTTTAAGTGTCCCTTCTCAGAGAATTTTAGGACACAAACTGGGCAAGGAAAAGGTTTCTCACCAGTGTGGGTTCTTGTGTGTGTTTTTAAGCTTCCCTTCTGAGAAAAATTTTGACCACAAACTGAGCAAGTAAAAGGCTTCTCTCCAGTGTGGGTTCTTGTGTGTATTCTTAAGTGTCCCTTCTCAGAGAATTTTAGGACACAAACTGGGCAAGGAAAAGGTTTCTCACCAGTGTGGGTTCTTGTGTGTGTTTTTAAGCTTCCCTTCTGAGAAAATTTTTGACCACAAACTGAGCATGTAAAAGGCTTCTCTCCAGTGTGGGTTCTTGTGTGTATTTTTAAGTGTCCCTTCTCAGAGAATTTTAGGACACAAACTGGGCAAGGAAAAGGTTTCTCACCAGTGTGGGTTCTTGTGTGTGTTTTTAAGCTTCCCTTCTGAGAAAAATTTTGACCACAAACTGAGCAAGTAAAAGGCTTCTCTCCAGTGTGGGTTCTTGTGTGTATTCTTAAGTTTCCCTTCTGTGAAAAATTTTGACCACAAACTAAGCAAGCAAAAGGCTTCTCTCCAGTGTGGGTTATTGTGTGTCTTTTTAAGCTTCCCTTCTCAGAGAAACTTCGACCACAAACTGAGCAGGCAAAAGGTTTGTCACCAGTGTGACGAATCACATGTTTTATCAAGTGATGCTTGTAGCCAAAAGTTTTTCCACACTGAGAACATTTCCAAGGTTTGCTGCCATTGTGACAGGTCATATCACCGTCAGACTGTTCATAGTCATCAGTGTGAGGAGACTGTAACGTGTCTTCACCATCTGACATTGGAGCTAACCGGCTGTCTGCTTGTGATCTTCCACGGTAGTCCTCATCATCTTCTGTTGTTATTTGTTGTCTTGAGCTGCTGCTTGGGGGCTCCGCCCTTTTGTTCTCTTTATATTGACATTCCTCTTCAGCCTTCAAATGGTCACTAGTCACCGGCAACTCTGTGAAATCCTCCTCCTCTTTAATGTATGGTGGCAGCTGCTCCTCTTTTGTTATGTTGGGCGGCTGTGGCTGCTCCTCTTCTTTAACTTGAAGAGGCTCCAAGTCCTCCTCCTCGTTCATGCCAGGGAACTCTGGCTCCTGCCGCTCAGGACAAAGATAATTTTCACGGACGTCTGTGGGACACAAGATACACATGGTTTGGTAATATCCCTTTATTGTGGTGATGTTATGTGTTTTATATTTAAGATTATCACATGGGCCACATGAGTGAAAGAATAACAAACCTGGTAAATGTTATGTATCGTCTGTATTTTGTTCCAGAAATCACTTAATGTAATTCTGCGACCCTTGTAACACTGATTGTTCCGGACATAAAAAAAAAAATACTGTATATACATACAGTATACAGTACTCAGTAGGGCTGAATGAAATTGCGATCTCAGACAGTGCTCCAAAAGGAACTCGACGTGGACACGGATTTACAGATTCATCGCGCACATAGAGCCCTGGCACCTAAACCAAAAGCAACTCAAACACCGGTCAATTATTGTCAACTTTCAACAATATGCTGTGAAGGAGATGGTGACGTATGGGAAAGATAGAATATATTTCAACCACGACTACACCACCAGGGTGCTGCGACAGCATAAGGCCTCCACGGATGTCAAGAAGACACTACAGAAGGAGAATATCCGCTTCCAAACACCGCTTCACAAGATGCGAATTCACTGGGGAAGTGGAGTGAACACGTACAACAGTGCCCAGGAAGTTGACGGCGACATGAGGAAACGGGTAGATACGGAGGACTCCCGCCTCAAGAGACTGCTGTCAGCTGGGACAGAAGCTTGGAAGCGGATCGACCAACCTAGCAAAATTGAAAAGAACTATGAGGACATTCATGAAAATATTGAGAGACATAGATAGATGGTCTACACATCCATTAGGATTATATGATAGAATTAATATTGTGAAGATGAATGAGGATAACTATCCTGTACAAACATTGTTGGGAGGGGAACTTGTACCCCCCAGGCAGGAAGTGAAACCAGAATTCAGCCCAATTACAGAATTTTCAATGCAAACATGGTATGGAATTCGTAAACAAACTGGGAAAAGGAATTGGGTTTACTGAAATGGATTGGATGGGATAATACATTTGTTCCTGGAAAGCATGATGTCACATTCAAACAATGAAATGGAAGAGGTTTGACAGCTGTGTTCAAAATAATTAAGAAAGGTGTGATGGTGGAATTACAGGATTTCAAAGATGAATACTACTTGAGGAACCTGGGGCCTTATTTATCAAGCTTGCATACGATCAAAATGAGGCCAAAACTTTACGTACAAACATTTTCTTTTTTCTTTTAAAGAGCTCAGTATTGTTCATTCGGAAATGTCATCATCATTGCTCTTTATTTTATTTTTATTTTTTATATATATATATATTTTTTTTGTATGTGGGTGAGTATGTGTTTGTGCGTGCGTGCGTGCGTGCGTGTATTTGTTAGCTCACCAAAAACCTATTAGAAAAAATCCCATACCGTTCACCTAAACCGAACACCGCCGTCAGGAGACCCGAGGGGACCCGAGGGGACCAAAGAAAACCAAGGAAGGTGAAATCCAACACCGACCAGACACCACCCACCGGGCCACCCACCAGAATTCTTCCCCAACCCAAGAAACATCTAAATTCCAACAAATCCCCCAAAAAATAAAAAATCAGGGAGACCTCAAAAGACCGAAGGAGAGACTGAGGGAAGGAAGGAAGGACAGATGAAGCCGAGTGAGATCCACAGACACCAGCCTCCACCGATTCAATGACCTGAGGAGGAAGCAGATTGTGTCTGAGTTTCGGTAGATGCTGGTGTGGTGGATCTGGCATGCATGAAAATCTCCACCAAAGAGGGGAGCCGTCGACCCCTGCCAGGACAGAGCAAGCGCAACATCTCAGAGCCCCCCAGGCCGCGGCAGCGCCAAAGGACGACCCCCGGGCCCCGCCAGGGCCACCGGCCGGAGAGCAAACCCAGGAGCAGGAGCGCCCCCCACCCCAACACGGCCCGCGCCCCCGACCCAACGCAGCAGGACGGGGCACTGCAGGCCCGCCAGGCACCCCACCGGCCCCCAACCCCAATCGACCCCCATGCCCCCCATCCACGGGGGACGGAACACCGGGGGCAGAAGGGGGCACCGGAGGACGGCCGACACCCCCGAACCCCAGGCCCAGTGGGGGAAGGTCCCGGTCGTCACCCCAGCATTCTTTGTGAAAGTTAACCCCTGTTACTGAGTCCGCCAGCTCGCCGACTGCCGAACTCTACCCCTAAACCGTGAATGTGACCCCACCCAGTGTATATACAAGTGTGTGTGTGTGGGGTGCATTAAAATTAGGAGCAGGTGAACCGGAGCCGAGGGAAATGATATTCCCACGCTCCGATCCACCCGCCTCCCAAGCATGTTACTGAGTGTATGTGGTTACAAATTGCCAAATACAGAAACATCAATGCAAGTTATCACGCTGCTGTGGCTCTCGCTAACAGGCAGAATTAAGTAACCAGGTTTAGGTTAAAAAAATCTATATACGTAGACCATGTTTCTTTAAATTTTGACATTTGGTTTTTATTTGAGGCAGATATTTTTTCCATTAAAATGTGATTTATGAGGAGGTTAGACCATTGGTCGATATTCAGAGTTTGTTTATTTTTCCAGTTAACAAGTATTGTTTTTTTTGTGATAGTAAGGGCTACAAGTATAGATTGAAATTGTTTATGTGGTAAGTCAGTTGTTGTTAAGTCAAGTTTGGAGAGAACGGTATCCTACAGTCCAAGACAGCGGAAAGTTTTTCTAAGACTTTAGTCCAGAAACACATAACCGGAGTACATAACCATAAAGCATGAAAATAAGTATCTGTAGTGTTTTGTAAACACTGGAGACAAATGTCGGAGTCTGAGAGTTCCATTTTCTTCATCATATATTGAGTAATGTATGTTCTGTGAATAATTTTGTATTGGATAAGTTGTAAATTTGTGTGTTTTGTCATTTTAAAAACATTTTCACAAACTTGAATCCAAAAGTCAGATTCCAGAGCTATAGACAAGTCTGTTTCCCATTTCGAGATGGGTAAAGACGTTTTATCAGTATATGAAAGTAACATATATTTTTGAGAATTTTTTTGTTGTTGTCGGAGAAAGCTTGGTAATATCTTTAGCTAAAACAGGCGGTTGGAGCGTACCCTGAAGTGTTGGAATTTGTTTCTTTATCATACTTTTAACTTGCAAATAATGTAAAAAGTTTCCGTTTTTTATTTTGTATTTTTGGAGCAAGGATGTATATGATATAAACATATTATCTGAGAAGAGAAGGTGGAGATGTGTAATTCCTTTCTGCTCCCACACATTCAAATAAAACGATTGGTTGTTAATTTGAAAGTCGGGGTTATGCCATAGGGGAGAAAGCCCGCAGGGCTCCACTTGGGCTTTTGTCATTTCTAGTGTCCTTCCACCAGGCAGTCAGGGTGGCGGAAATCATTGGATTTTAAAGCAGTTATGTCACTTAATCGATGTTGTAATAAAGAGTAAATCTAGGAGTCTGAGGTTATTACAATCCTTCTGTTCTAGTTCCAGCCAACAGTTAGTATCTCTATTGGGTTGTGCCCATAAAATAATATATTGTAGCTGGTTGGCTATATAATAGTGCATAAAATTTGGTGCCTCTAGACCTCCTTTGGATTTATTTTTCTGAAGAGTAGATAGACTAATCTTTGCTTTTTTTTTTATTCCAGTAAAATTTTGTAACGGCTGAGTCCAACAACTGGAACCAGTTAGCCTTAGGTTTAAATGGAATCATTGAGAAAAAATTGTTTATTTTGGGTAAAACTTTCATTTTAATAGTGGCTATTCGTCCTATTAGAGAAATAGGAAGATTATTCCAGCGCTCCAAGTCACTATAAATGCTATCCAGAAGTGGAGTAAAATTAATAATTAATAATTAAATCAGTTAATTTAGGTGAGCTTTTTATGCCTAAGTATTTTAAATTACCTATAGGAAATGAGTAGTGTGGGTCCTGGCTTGCAGGGTTACATGAATTTTCTGTAATAGGTAGAAGTGTTGATTTTGTCCAGTTAATAGAATAGTCTGATAACTGTGAGAATTTAGTTATTAAGTTAAATACTTCCCCTAACGAAATAGCAGGCTTTTCTAAATAAAGTAAAATATCATCGGCATATAGATTAATTTTATGTTCTGTTACCCCAGAGTGAATTCCTTGAATCCTTCTTTCCTGGCGTATGGCTAATGCAAGCGGTTCAATAAATATTGCAAATAATAAAGGCGACAGTGGGCATCCCTGTCTTGTGCCTCTCTGTAGAGTAAAACTCTTAGATATAATCCCATTAGTAGTAACAGTAGCTTTAGGAGAATCATATAATACTGACACCCAGTGAATAAATGACTTCCCAAAGCCAAATTTATTTAAAACAGCAAAGAGGAAGGACCAGTTAACTTTATCAAAAGCTTTTTCTGCATCCAATGATATAATAACTGCCTTTTTATCATGCCACTGTGACATACTAATAAGGTTAAAGAGCCTTCTAATATTATTAGTAGAGTGACGCTCTTTAATAAAGCCTGTTTGGTCGCTATGAATGATTGTCGGGATTACTGTTTCTAATCTAGATGTAAAAGCCTTAGTGATAATTTTAATATCAGTGTTAATTAGTGAAATCGGACGGTAACTTGATGGAAGGGTGGGGTCTTTTTCTGGCTTTAATAAAAGTTTAATTGCTGCTGTATTCATGTGTGGGCGTATGTGACCATTAGTTTTAATTTCTGTTACTACTCTTAAGAATAGTGGAGCAAGCATTGACCAGAAGTGCTTTAAAAATATAGCCGGATAACCATCCGGGCCAGGTGCTTTGCTATTTGGCATACTATCTAGAGCACTGTACAACTCGTTTATAGTAAGTGGTGCATCTAACATATCTTTATATTCAGTAGTTAACTGAGGTATATTTAAGATACTGAGGAATGCCTCAATATGCTCTGGGTTAGGCTTATTAGTTTCTGAGTATAGGTTGTGATAATAATTATAAAAAATTTGATTAATTTCTTCTGGTGATTGTGTACATTCACCAGTTGTCCCTTTAATAGCCGTTATAAGCGATTTTTCCCGATTACGTTGAAGTTGGTTTGCAAGAAATTTACCTGATTTGTTATTATATTCAAAGTTGTTGTATCTCAATTGTTGTATTATTATTATTATTATTATTAACATATCGTCTAACTGTATTTTTGTATTTTGTAAGTCAGTCCATATTTGGTTATTTGGGTTTATTGCATACTCATCCGTCAGTTGTTTAATTTTATCTTCCAAGTCTTTTTCAAATTTTTGATCCTGTTTCTTTTTATAAGATGAATATGATATAATTTTACCTCTAATTACTGCTTTCCCAGCTTCCCAGAGAAGAGCTGGAGATAGGTCTGGAGAGTCATTTATTTCCAAAAAGTCTGCCCATTCTTTTCTTATAATTTTGTCAAATTCTGCGTCGTTTAGTAGTGAGATGTTAAAACGCCATGTAGATGGTGGTTTAAAGGTATAATCAACTTGTAGGGAAAGGGAGACTGGTGCATGGTCGCTAATAATTATAGGATGTATTTTTGTAACAGTTTTATCAGCAATAACGTACAAACATTTCTGCGCCAAAGTTGGTATTTATAGAAAACAAATTCAACATGAAACTTCACGCGCCGCCACATCAAGTTTGGACCTACCGTACGCAATCTGCACATTCTGAAAACATGGGAAAACAGTGACACACACAGCTTTGTGGTGCATTTCGATTCCTCAAACGCCATGTATGCTGGATGTTGGGTCACATTAATGTTTGTTTTGCTCCTGACTTGCTCCGATGACACAAGTATGCCGCTGAGCAAAAAGCAACAATTAAACATTTTAAATGCTCGTCTTCTCTCATTGATCACCTATCATGAAAAAGCCTCATGCAATAAATTATGTTAATGACAACCAATGTGGACAAATACTGCATGCATTACATCATCGCGCGCCGCACAATTTACGCGCCTACAGTAATTTCACCCTCCCTTCGGCACAAATATCATTGCAGTATAAAAGGCTACATAAAACTATTAGATTGACCATTATTATATTATTATAAGACCATACGGATAAAAATGAGCTAGAATACAGTCAGGTACAAGCATCTTTGCTATAGAGCATGACGCTTTGTCCTGCAAATAAATAAATGAATAAAGGAAAGAAATGCGTCAATAAAGTCTGTCAAAGTCTGTCATAAACGTTCACAATACAGTCCACACTGCCGTGGTGATGTTCGATGAAGATCCATAAGCAACACATTGGGAATAATAATAGATAATTTAAAAAATGAGGGGGTCTATTGATCGGCTAATTTTCGCCTTTGCAGTGACAACTCAATTTCCCTATAGTGCATTAAGTAAAGACAATAAGATTAGTGACATTATTTCTTTATGCTCACCTTGTATCGAACCAAATTATTATTATTATGATATTTTTCTTCCCCCCCATCCCCTTTTTTTTTTTTGCTGCTGTGCGCCCTGCGGCCAATAATCACGGCCTTCTGTGACTCGACCTCTGCAATGAGGGTTTCATAATGTACATCTTTGTATTTTTTAAAATCTTTAAAAAAATATATTATTCACACAAAAATTTGAATCAGCTGCGTACATCGGTTGGGACGTGTGGCATTTATAAAGGGCAATTGCGTGAAGGTGTGCGTATGTGTTTCTACACATGGTTTTAAAAATAAAAAAAATTCTGCTTACGTGAAGTTTGGGTTTCCTTCGTAAGTACTTTTGTACGCAGGCGCTCACACACAATTTCAAGGCAGATTAGGATAGGAGAGGGGCGAATTCATCCAATTGTTAGAATTTTTGTACAAGCTCGCTCTGTTTTAGCCGGGTCGACGGCTCCCCTCTTTGGTGGAGGTTTTCATGCATGTCAGATCCACGACACCAGCATCTATCGAAATTCAAACACAATCTGCTTCTTCCTCTGGTCGTTGAATCGGTTGAAGCTGATGTCTGTGGATCTCACTCTGCTTCATCTAGCCTTCCTTCCTTTCCTCAGTCTCTCCTTTGGTCTCTTGAGGTCTCCCTAATTTGTTGGAATTTAGATGTTTCTGGAGTTGGTGAAAGACTCTGGTTGGTAACCTGATGGGTAGTAGGTAATGTCGGGTCGGTGCTGGATTTCACTTTCCTTTCTTTCTTTTTTTTTATCCATCCTCGGGTTTCCTGACAACCTCACGACTCTAGCTGGATTCTGAAGTATTTGGTTTAGGTGAACGGTTTGGGATTTTTTATAGGTTTTAGGTGAACTAATGAGTACACACTCACACGCACGCACGCACATACAAAATAAAAATAAAAAATAAAAAGAGAGAGCAATGATGATGACATGTCGAATCGGTAAAACTGCTCTCTCTCTCTCTCAAAAAAAATAAATAATTTTTGTACAAGCGTATAGCAAGACTCCAAGTAGGATTGTATCATTTTTGTGTAGATGCTTGACGGATTTCAGAAATTGATCAACTATATATATGAAGAACAAATGGGATAAGGAGATTGATGAAGACATCCCAGAAGGCAGATGGAATGACATGTGGAAGGCTCATCTTACTACAACCCACTCACAAGGTTAGAGAATTTGTTTGGAAGAACCAAATTTGTTATTTCATTACACCCAAACTTACCGGTCGGCGCCTGAAAATGACACACGTGTGCTGAAGGTTGCGTGAGCATTCAAACTGAGAATATTTCAATGTTTTCTGGAATTGTGAAGTCATCAAGCCTTTCTGGGTTATGATTCATAAATCTCTTTGTAATATATATTGTGTTATGATGTAGCATTAACATTGGATGCGCCTACAATGGAACAATGGAGGAAGGTAGTAGACGATATACAAGATATGGAGACTGACATAAAATCAGATTAAAGGAGGGACAGTTTGAAAGGGACTGGTCTAAATGGTTGGAGTATACATCTTACATTGGGTAAGAAGAATCAAGGTATTTTGAGTTGTCACTCCTGCAGGCTTTTTGTGTTTTGATAATTTTTTGGTGATGTTTAATGGTAGGTTGATTTGATGTTATACAAGCAAAGCATGACCTGCGGATGATCGGATTTTTGATCGGGAATGAAAGGCTTTGATCAAATATTCCGATCACGTACTTTTTCATGATTATAGGCCGATCGATCGGAGCATCCCTAATTACTATTATTTTTGTAATAAGTGTTTTTTAATTAGGCTGAACGATTATGGAAAAATTCCTAATTGCAATTTTTTCCCAGTCCAAAATTGCGATTACGATTATTTTTTTCAAGGTTCTTTTCAATGAATTTTTTTGTCAACAAACTACAATTTACATGTAAACACTTTTTAAACACTGCATTTAACAATAAATAAATTCAATATACATATTCAAAAAATAAAACTTAGCGATCTCCAGTCAGTAAACTTGCACCTGCTTAAGTGTAGGCAAAGTAAAATTATACCTGCTTATATGACGTAACATTTTCCGATTTGATTTAAAAAAACACTAGCATTCTGTAGCAATCGTGGGTGGGTCGCGGGTTCCGTAGTTTCCGATGGCCTGGAGGGTCCATGAAGACAACACAGACTTTTGTTTTGGTAAGCTTATTCTACAGAAAACATTTTGTCAACATTTTGGAAATTGTTCTTATGTTCATTGAGATATTGAATAAAATCTTTAAAATTTTCAAAGAAGGTGTACTCAATGCTGAGCACTGTATATGTCCAGCGCCCAGCATTAACAGTGGCCAGTACGACGTGTACACTACAAGACACTGGTCAGTAAGCATTTCATTAATTAGATGTATAGTTAAAAAAAAAACACACAACCACAAAAAACATTGAATATTATAAAAACAATAATTTCAGAAAATGAGTTGATCATTGGTTGCACAGGCGCAGATGGCACTGGGGAGGGGAAAAGGGACACGTTCTATTGGTTTCATAAAGAGGATGAGCCGTCCCCTCCACTTTCAAAGGGTTTGCTTGGCGCATGTACACCTGCGAGTACACGTGCTGCCTTGTTACTCAGCACGGCTTACTTTGAGTCGTCCCAGTTGCAGGGCTCTAAACTAACTTTTTCAGTTGGTCGCACCACACAGGTTTTGGTTTCACCCTTTTTGGGGGAGATACAGCATGACCGTATTTGCATAGGTGCAGTTTCAGATGACATAAAGATTGGCAGCGACCATGTAAGATTTTTGTTGTTGTGGCCTCTTACAAGTCGAGGATAGCCGTGGCCTCTGAGTCGGTGATCAAAAAACCAAGATGGAACCAGGTTTGCGAGCTCTTCATGTTTCTTTAATCACCATGCACAGCAGCGAATCCCCTCCACATACATCAGGCTTTTTTCCCCCACAACAGATTTCTGAAACCCTCTTAAAAAGTGGTGGCCTCATCCAACAATCTTAATTGAAGGGTAACCACGCCCATATACTAAACACATAGTCTATCTATATACTGGAAAAATACAGATGTATACATACAGAAATGTATTCCATGTTATGTTCTTACACATCGCGTCAACAACCTTCAAATAGGCATTGTCTCAGAAAAGAAAAGAGTATCCCTTTTCCCCTCCCATGGTTTCCACTCGGGACAGTCCAATGAGTCCAATCAAATGGGAATGATGTGCACCTGGCCTGCACTAACATGGGCGCCCTCCGTGCGAGTACTCCAATCAAAAAAAAAAAAAAAAAAAGTTTGATAGCAATTTGATATACAGCTGCAAAATATTTTACTCTAAAAAGATTTGTCTACAATAAAAAAGGTCAATTATTCAATATTACTTTAAGGGACAGTAAAGTAAAAAATCTACTTTTTGGAGCTTTTAGCCATCTTAAAATGCTAATTCCTCACCAAAAACATCACCGAAGTGGTGTTTTCCTCCATTCGCCCCTCAATGAGAAATTCTAGGTCCTTCTGCTCTCCAAGCACCAGCCCCTCCCAACTTGAGAAAACGAGCGGGTGCTCACTTTACGACGCCATTAGCTGCGGACCCACCCCCGCACTGCCTCTGCGGACTAAACGCACGTCCACTTTCTCTGAGACCACCATGGAGAGATTAGAGTAGAGAGTAGCCTTCATCAGTATGGGAGAGCGGGGTAAGTAGTGCCAATTTTTACTCAAAGTGCCTTTTATGCGAGGGGATTACAGGAATGCCTCAAACTAAAATATGTTCATATAATTTAAAATGTTGTGCATTTCTGAGAGCAATCACTTGGAATCGTCAATAAACAGTTTGAGTAACACAGCTTAAGAAAAAAAAAAATTTTGTTGCACAACTTGCCCGCAGTGCGGGGTAGGTTGTGCCATTAGTCAGAATTCAGTGGGGTAAATTGTGCCATTGATAAATGAAGTAAAAAATATCATTTTAATTTTACAAACGATAATGCTATATCAAAGGAAGACAAATTCAATACAAAACTTTGATTTGCAGGTTTCAGAGGCCTTCGTTCTTTTTCCATTCAGCCTTCTCTTCTCTTTCTTTGTGAGCCTTCTCCAACTCCATCTTATCAGGTGTGTCAGTCACAATTCTTGTTTTCACTTTTTTCACTGTTTTCTGTTCTTTCCTTTTGTGGATTTTGTCAAGGTTAAAATAACTTCTGAAGACACATAACCCAAGTGAGCAGAACAACCAGATAGATTTGTCACTTGGTGAGTGCTTGGGAGGACACACTTTTTTATTACTGATGCAGCAAATATTTGACCACCAAAAATTTTAGCCCGAAAATGGCAAACATTTGAAAAAAAATCTAGCCGAAAGAATATGGCTGAAAGAGGATGTTGTGGTGATGCAAGCACACAAAAACAAAAAACTGCAAGCAAGTGTCTGTTTGAATTAAACGCCAAACACGGGAGTGAGTGTCCGCGTTGCTGCTCGCTGGCGTTTGAGAGTACCGGTAGCTTCATTGGGCACACCGGAGAAGGAGAGGGTCGCTTGGTAAACTATGTCAAAAAAGAGAGCGCTGCCGAGTACTGCACTGTGCCACTCTTTCACCTGCAGCGCCTTCCTTTTTTTATTTGATGAGAGCCCCTCGAGCGCTTCCACTTTTTCACTTGCATTCTGGTGGCCGTGCTAAATACTTTAGCTAATGTTAGCACTATTGCTATCAGCAGTTTTAAACAAGTAAACACTTACCACTTAGTCCAGGAAAAAGTTCCCCACGGGGAAAATAAAAGTATATCGTATCGTAAAAGTAAAAAAAGTATAAAAGTATATCGTATCGTACTATCTCCAGGTGACTACAGATCTGTACAGGACGCCGCGTGTGACTTTGCAGTCCGTTCCCAAAGCCGATTGGCTGGTGCGAAGAAATGTATTTATTTTTAAACGGTGATATGTGAATGTGCCGATTTTAAGTGCGCTGCACCGTGTCCTGCTCCAAATAGCCTACAAATGCGTCATCCGCACCGCACGCATCCGTGCCCGCAGGTGCGAAGTACTGTACATTGACTATTAAGTGCAATTGCACTCACCCAGCGTTTGGTGTTTAATGTACCATTCGCCAACATGTCTCTGATGTCTGTTGTGGACGCATTTCAATTTTTATTGTG
>NC_141258.1:15453932-15583932 GCF_054856555.1 Leptonotus elevatus
CAGCCTCGCACACCAGCTGCCAGAGAGGTGACATTCCATGTCCCCAGAGCTAGCTTCAGTAGCCGGGGGTCGGATCGCCAAGGCCCCCGCCTTTGGCTGCCACCCAACTCACTGCGCACCCGACCCCTTTGGCCCCTCCCACCGGTGGTGAGCCCATGGCAAGGGGGACCCACGTTGCCCGGCCGGGCCCCATGGGTATAGGCCACCAGACGCTTGCCTTCGAGCCCCACCTCCAGGCCTGGCTCCAGAGGGGAGCCCCGGTGACCCGCGTCCGGGCAAGAGAAACGAAGATCCAAAGTTTGTGTTCATCATTGGGGTCTTTTGAGCCATGCTTGGTCTGGTCCCTCACCTAGGACCTGTTTGCCATGGGTGACCCTACCCAGAAAACGTAGCTCCCAGGCTCATTAGGACACGCAAACTCCTCCACCACGATAAGGTGATGACTCACGGAGGGGTATATATATACACATATTTATATATATACATATAATCATCCGGTGAGCAGTTTGGGGTATCGGTGCCTTGCTCAAAGACACAGCAGCCGTGCGTATGAGGATGGTCTACCAATAAAAACCCAATACTTTTTGGGGGGCGCTGATATCAGATTGGGACACCCGCCCTAGCAGTTTAAATGCCAGGCCTGAAGTGGAACTTTAACGCAGCCACATAAAGTCACGAAAACAGAAGAATAAGACCAAGTGATGTAAATATACTCAAAACAATGGCAGGGAATATGTTGGACTATTAGGGACACACTTGTGGTGACTGACAACGGGTAGAACTTTTGCTTTAAAATGAAAACCCAGACCACTTTCAAGGTAAGGTGATCTACCATTGTTAGCCGTAATATTTTTGGCAAAGAATATTGGCATTTGTCACCAGCGGACTTTTTTCTACTACAATTGTGAGGAGCATTTCCACTTCAAACATGATGCTGGTGGCGCTTTGAAAGCACAGAGGTTCCACTATTACGGATAGTGTCATTGTAATGGAACAATGGTGAGTTTAGACATTGAACCGTTTGTTTTTGCTTTTATGCCGGTTGTAAAAATGTTGACGTGATAAAGTGACTCACCCAGCCCGTTAGGCACAGCTCATCTATCCCTTATGTATTGGACACCCTTAAAATACATTCAATCACAAGCATACAATTCTGATTAAATTATTTATTTTTTATAGAATGAAAAAAAAAAAGAAGCTCCATCAACGTGTTAGTGTGTTACGGAGCAGTGCACACATCGTGATTGGCCGATGACACGTACGGTATTTTCAAAAATTTCTCACGGATTTCATTGGCATTCATAAGTCTCAGGAATGAGTCAGAAAAATTCCAGCCTGTCTTGAAATGAAGGAATCACACCTGTTTGCACACTCTTTAACATTGTACATGTGGTGGGTGTGTCAAAAGTCTGGACAGGAAAATACGTGTAAAATAATCTTATGCACAAGGGTGAGAATACAGCCCATGACTTACACACAAAGGATTCTTAGGACAAAATCATGCTGAAGACATAATTTATTAGGTTTAATGCCACTAATTCATATCTCCTCACAGACATAACCCTCAAAAAAGGATTTTGAGGGCCCCACTTGATCACCTTGTAATCACATTGGGTACAGATTTAACCCGTGGGCAGTATTTCATTTTGAAATGGCTTGGTCAGAAACCTCAAAAAGCCCAAAATGGGTCACTTAATAGTGAATGAAGAAAAGCAGGGGTGTCCTGTGAGAGGAATATAATCCGAGTTTTTATAATTGGTGTGAGACCACCCTATAATATACTGATGAAAAAAATCGGAATGGAGCCTTCAGACGGACATTAAAAAGTCAGATACAGGTCGCAAAATCCTATCTGGGTCGCATTTGCCTGCAGTGTGTAGCCTTAGACTGCTCACAATGAAAGGCCACTCTGAAAGGTGCAGTTTTGTTTTATTGATTTAATTTCAATTGTATTTATTTAAGTGATTTATTTTTTATGTCTATAAGAATAACTATAAAACCACGTTTTTTCTCAGACTATAATCGTACACCAAAATCTGAAACCGTTGCACCCCTAGTCAGTACTGACTGGTTTTCTGTGGCCCCAAAATCCCCCACCCCCCCCAAATAAAATAAAAACGGCACCTTTCAAAGTGGCCTTTTATTGTGGGCAATCCAAGGTACACCTGTGCACTAATCATGGTGTCTAATCAACATCTTGATATGGCACAGTTGCGAGGTGGGATGGATAATCTCGGCGGAGAAGTGCTCACTATAACACTGCAGCTCAATTCCGATTTTTTCACAAGTATCTAATTTTTCATGCAGTGAGCAGTACAATTCCAATTTTTTCACACCTGACCTGGGCCTCTTTCGTATGTCGATATAAATCGGATATGTATGCGATGCGTCTGCACTGTGAACGCTCATCCGCACGCATCCGATTCATAAATCAGCAGAGAGTGCTTGGAAGGGAGACTACTGACACGTCTGTGAATATACAAAGCTGTTTTGAGAAATAGAAATTCAGCCCTGCAGACGATTCATCACACGTCCATGACGCAACATCTTCAATGAAATGAAGATAGAGGAATCTCCCACTTCATTCCCCAAAATATTTCTACCTCTTCCAACCACACTACTATGGCGTTATGAGATGGGGAAGAATTAGTTTGACGGGTTTCTGCTCTGATTGTAAAAACTGATGCTCAAGGAAGCAGAGGACAGCAGCCAAACATGAGCGAGCGTGAAAACAGTCCACCAAAGAGAAATGGTGATATTGTATCTTTGAGTTCATCTAATTAAAAATGGGAGCAAAAACAAAAGTGTTGCGTTTATATTTTTGTTGAGTGTATTTAAAATGAGGACCAAACAGTTCTGGGAAGGTTTTGGCATACTCGTGATGCCTCTTATGATTCAGTTCAATTAGTTGTACTTTTGTCTGACCATACCTGTGACAGTTACTGAGATCTGGTATTCTGTCAAAAACTATACATTTTGGCATCCAAACCAAAACAATAGAAATTATTTTGAACCCTGAAGTCTATGTGTCTGTAACAAAGAAGCAGCAACATTTTTTTATCCCAGTTTGTCCCTCTCCAGCAGCTCCTGTAGTTCATTTTGGATGTCCTCTGGCAGCTCCAGTGGAGGCAGATCATCCAAACACAAATCTTCCTGAGCAGGCATCTCCAGTGGGGGCAGCTGAGGGATCGAGATCTCCTTTCCTTTCCCTGTGCTTTTCCTATCCTGGCTGCCCCCGGCCTGCGGGAGCACCCAGAACTCAGAGCGCTCCACAACATCTGCGGCCTCAGCCCGCAGTCGGGTGTTTTCCGATTGGAGCCTCTCGTTCTCCAAGGTGAGCCGCTGGTTCTCATCCATCAGATGGTTGACAAGGCGCCTCAAGTCCTCAATTGTGGTCTGCTGTTCTTCCAGGCGAGTTTTGTCATCTTTGGTGGTCTTGGAGCCCAGACAGGGTTTCGAAGTTTGGACGCTTCCGACCTGTCGACTTTGAAGCTGGTAGAGGAGGGTGTCATACTCTCTCTCCGTACCTCCTCCACGCGCTACGGCTAAGGGGGCGGCGGGGTTTGGGGGCTGGGTCTGACCGGCTGACTGGGATGGCATGAGGAGGGCGGGGCTGCTAGAAGGCGGCGCTACGCCAGGACGGGCTTTTGCGGCCTCCCGACGGGCTTCCCTCTTCCAGCGCTCTTGGATAAGATGCTGCTGTTTAATATGTCTGTCCCTCTGCAACTCCATGGACACACGAGCCTGCAACACAAAATCAAGGGTACAGTGAATAGTAGCTCAAAGTATGCCAACTCGTTGGAACTTCCTAAACGGCGGCGGAAATTTTTATAAAAAGTGGCCTGATCATCCAATTCACAACAGTAAGCGAAATAGTCTGCTTTACTCATTCACTCTGAGCAGTTTTCACTGAAGCAACCCCCTTCACTCCTGGCTGTTTTACTGGATTTTGACTGATTTTGCAAGACCAGCAGAATATTCTGTTATATTGCTCTAAAAACATGGAACCTACTAAAAGAAAGATTAAAGTCTCTTTTTTAATCAGGAAATATAAGTACATTTCTATCTGTTTCCGTTTTGCAGCAATTAGCATTAGAATATAGCTAAATGTCATCATTATTCACAAATCTGTTGAAAACACTGGCAAAAAGAGCTTGTTGCAACATGGTCCTGGTTGATCTCTTATACTATGCTGCCACCTGCTGGCCGTTTTTGTAATAACTACCATTGCTTCAAGCATTCTCTTCAGTTCAAAGGCTGCCTCAAAGCTTTCTGTATACTCTAGCATAAAAAACTACAACGTATAAATATGTATGTTGGGAGCATGGCAATATTTAAAATAGATAGAATGTTTTTATATGTTTTGGGGAGCAAATGAGTTAAACATTGCCTCAAGTTATGCTGCAAAATATCTCGATTAACTGCAAGCCGTCCAGGCTCTGAAGGAAAGAAATCACACCCATACCATGATGCTTCCTCTATAATGTTTCGCTGTTGTGCGTTCCTCCCACAAAATTCAACTTTGGTTTCTTCTGTGAACCAAATACTTTGCCAGTAGTCCTGTGGAACATCCCAAATGCTTTAACACAGTGGCCCCTAACCACCGGGCCGTGGACCAGGCCGCAAAGTTGAAAAAAATAAAATTAAAATTAAATAAATACTTACTGTACTTCCGGTTAATTGATTAGCCGAGGCTTTAAAATATTTTATTTTGAAAAGTGACCGGATTCTCTCTGTTTACGACAGACTCTTGATGTCTGTCAAGATGCTAATTATCTCAGTCGCGTAGCGCTAATGCTAATCGACAAGTTAGCAAAATGAGTAAAAAAGTTTGCAACGGAGAAAAGGCCCAGTGATGAGACAACACAGGAGCCTATGACCAAGAAAAAAAAGAAAGGTGCAGGTGATTCCCACGCATGATGTCACGAGCGCCTCTTAATGTAACGTTATGGTGAGTGAGTTACTCATTGACTTTAGATTTGTTCTATGGTGCCTTGTTATGTTGGCGCATTTAAGGAGGGTGCTGCTAATGTAGCCCATTCCGAATAGCCCATAATACTCGGTTACTGTTGATTATTTTGGGCCTGCCAAATTGCACAAACTATTAACTGGAACTGACCAAAAAGCACAGGAAGGAAAAGGCTCACCTGTTTACAGTCTGTTGTCTTCATTGCTTCTGTCAGAAGTTCTGTAAAAGATCACTTTTTTTAATGAGCATTTTTTCATCAATTATCCTATCATTTGCCGGGTTTACATGGAGCTATGTATTCCGATTAGAATACAATTTGCAAAAGGTCAATCAGGTTGGGGGTGGAGCGGGGGGTATAGTGCATTTACTCAAAAGCAACATGATCAGTCCACATTCATTATAATAGCAGCGGAGGAGGTTGAAAACCCTAGTGGATCACGAAAGTCGCATGTATAGGAGCATTTAGGCAATTTAGGGTAAAATTGGTCCTTAAATTAATGATAAAGGATTTTTTTCTGCCTCTTCTCCTGACACCGGCATTTCAGACATGTCAATGAACCTGCAAACTTATTCAACGGGCCACCTACGCTAAGGCTAAATTCAAAATAAATTGTTCCAAATAATACATTGACGCTAACGCAAAATTGCAAATACCCTTAGGGGGCTTTTATTTTGAAGTCGGCCTTAGTGGCCGCCTGACTGCTAGCTTGACTTACCTTTTCGACGTTTAGAACGCTGAGAAACCGCAAGTTCGTTACCCCGTCAGTTTGGTATGACATAAATCTCCGACGTTAGTGGCTAGCAGATGGCTGTTAGTTTGAGCAACAAATGCCTTTCTGGTACAGTGGAACTGAAGTGCAAAAGGCAAAAAACGGCTGGCAAAGTAACGAGTAACAGCTTTTTTTTGGCTTTCTTTCTTTCCCTCTTTTTCAATATTCTGAACCAACTGGCTACTTTGTAATTCACGCTCCATGTTTAATAGAAAAGAATGTGCCTTAAAATGCACTTTGAGGTATTTTCATTATTTGTTTAAAAAAAGATAAATAGAACATTGTCTTCATTTATTTTATAAAAACTTTTGCCAATTACAAAAAACATTCCACTCAAAATGTCAAATACAGCCGTTTAGATTTTGGGAATACAACTGACAGCATACCTTGTTTTTACACATGGTCCATGTATAAAATATAAAATACGTTTCTGCCTCATATTGCACTTAAAGTGGTGTACCTAAATCCTAAACTGCTATATTAGACATTTTGAATAGATTTTTTTCTTTTAATTTAATGTGGAAAAGCATTTTACAAAATAAATGAAGACCAAGTACTATTTATCTTTTATTTTTTTGCTGATCCGACAAACGATCCGATCCGTGACTCAAATCCGATCCAACCGTGACTTTCGTGATCCGTTGCACCACTAATATATAGCTTTAAATAAAAGCAACAAATACAACATGTAAGTAGTTTTGAAATTTCTGTTTTCAGAGAATCACCTTATAGTTTTTAAATCATGCTACATTATTTTGTCGACCAATTTTGTTAGTCAACTTTTCCCCTTATGCCCTACAAATGACTCAATAAAGTGTTTTAAAGTGTTGCTGGTGGACATGCCCGGTACATGTATGACATACAGACAGCCTACCTGCTGCTTTTACGTGGCATGAAACTGCCTCTTCATACTTTCCAGCAGCTAATAAACGATCTGCCTTCCTGCATTGCTGATGAGCCTGAGGAAGCATGCACAATTAATACAAACACACTTAATAACACATAGAAACCATGTAGCACATGGAACCTCTTACGACAGACAGCATTGCTTTCTTTTGACACGTTAGTTGGCTGAGAAGTCATTCTTTGGGAGACCAATCACTGTCATGGTTTCATGAAATAAAACAAATACTATCTGAAACTTTCCGATCAAAAGTTTCATGGTAATATATAGGGGTGTGAATTGCATAGTGCCTGGCGATTCTATCCGTATCACGATTCATAGGTCACGATTCGATTCGATGCCAATTAATCCCGATACGAATCTAGAAATTGATTGTTGCTAAAAAAAAATATTTTAATCAAATTTAGAAAATACTAATGAGTAAACTTGTACATGGACAATGTAAGATTTGTATAAAAATGTATTTATTTATCTGAAACTTCAGGCTTATAACTGAGCCACTGTATTTTTCATGTTTGAACAGCACTGAAATAAAACATTAAGGCTTAATGTTCCATTAATATAACATTATTTTCTTCCATGCTTAAAGTGTGAACCCTAACCTTAAGTAAGACATTATTGTTGAATATTTCCATCAAAAAGTGATAAAAATCCTTTCGGCCACATATTGAATCGATTCGAAAATTGCGCACTGTAACATCGCGATATATTGCTGAATCTATTTTTTCTAACACCCCTAGTAATATATGAAGAATTAGGAAAGTAACTGGATTTTATGGGATGAAAACCATGTCTTGGGTCACAGCATTTATTTTGTTTCAAGGGGGGGAAAAAAGAAGAAAAAATCAAAAGGACGTTAAACGCCCCATACAAAAAAAAAAAGTGTATCAGTTTTGACTAGTGTCATTGGAAGGTTTAGCCTTTTCAGGCTAAATCATTTATGAAATGTAAGTGGGCAAATGCCCAAAATTAAAATATCGAAGGAAAGTCCATTTATTCCAGTAATGTTTCAATAAGTGAAACTTGTATATTTGTTCATCACACACACAGTGAAATAGTTCAAGCCTTATGTTTAAATTTTTGTGATCATGTCAGACACACACATGCAAAAAAGCAAAACAAAATTAGAACATTTTATGTGACCAACATTAAAGGAACAAATCGTTGCCAAAATGTTGGCCTTCCTTTACATTAATAACAGTATCAAGGCTGCATGGCATAGGAGGCGATCAGCCTTTGGCAGAGGTTAGGTGTTATTGTAGCCCAAGAAGCTTTGATATTGGCCTTGAGGTCATCTGCATTTCAGGGTTTCTGCTCCCACTCTTGACAATACAACATAAATTTTCAATAGGGTTGAAGTCAGGCAAGTTCGCTGGCCAATTAAGTACTGTTATTCCATAGCTATTAAAGCAGTTATTGGTGGTTTTGACTTTGTGGGTAGGTGCCAAATACTGCTGGAAAATAAAATCATTTTCTGCAAAAAGGTAATCAGCAACGGGAAACACGAAGTACTCTTATTAAATTTCCTGGTTGACAGCTACGATGGCTTGATACAAGATAACTGACCCACACCAGCACATGACATGGCTCCCCAAACCGACTTCACACTGGAGTTGAAGCAGCTTGTTGTGCTTCTCCAATTTTCCTCTAAACTGGGACCTTGATTTCCAAATGAAATGCAACATTGACTTTCATCTGAAAAGAGGACTGGGGAACAGACCAGTACCTTTTCTCCTTAGCCCAGGACAGACGCTTCTATTATAGCTTCAATCTACTCTTTATGAATCTACCCCAGATTTCTGAATTGTCGTTGCTTGACAGTCAAGGCTGCGAACATCCGTCACTTGTCCACCTTTGAAACCTAAGCCAAGCTGAGACCATTTACAGGCTGACTTCTACAGGGTGTTTACAATGTTGAAATTTAGCATAATATTCAAATTTTGTGAAATGCTGGATTTTTTTTGTCATTCTGCCATCATCATCAAATTGAAACAGATAATGTATTGAAATATTTCACTTTATGTGTGGTGAACTAACGTAGAAGTTTCACTTGATGCACATAAAAGTACTTTCCTTCGATATTGAAGTTTTTTGGCACCCACCTGTACGTACCACAACATTAACATGTCAACAAAACAACACACATAACCTTTTCAAATAATGCTTTTACGATTAGTAGTATACTTCTCTTTTGCAGTCGGGAGGGTGCAGTGAAGTCTCACGATGTTCAACTTTTGTCATTTACGAGTAGTCTTTGAACCCAACGTTTTCTGAACTCGTGGCTAACGCATAGGACCACAAGAACCCTTTGTGCGACCGCAACTGGCCTATAAATGTACTAAATCCACATTATATCGAAAGTAATGCCAAGATGTATGAGATGCGTAGCATGTCAACGCTATCAGACAGCAGCACAATAAAACAAGACACCAGAATAATCAGCCGCTGATGTGCTGTGGTGGAAGCTAACGTAGCTTAACCATTGTAACCCACCGTAACGTTAGCCTGTTATTGCAACATCACGACCGAAACTTACGAGATTAAGCGGACTGTCAACGACCTCCATGCAGCCAATTCTTCGATGGTTTTCACTGCATGAATAATGTGTCTGTCCCTCAAGAACTGTCATTCGAACTGAGACATAATTCGGAACAAATTATAGAGTACTCTTCGAAAATTCTTGTCGGTGACACTCGCCTCCACTAACAACGCGATGTTAAATGTCATAGCGTCGACAATATACCGGAAGTAGAAAGGATTTCCTTAAAAAAATAAAATATTTTGAAATATTACGCATGACGAGTACTTCAAGATGCAAGGGGAATACTAACATCCAGACTCTTAGAATGCTTGGATGGCATATTTATTGTTCTTCGGTTATATTGAAAGGAATAAATCAGCATCGTTGTTGTCATATGATGTCTGGTAGGCGGAAATAGAATGCAACTTGACGTTATGCGCTAGACTCACCAGGAAGTAAATTGTAAACGACGTTTCTATTTTGTTTAACGGACTAGTATTTGAATAAGAAACTGAGTAAAACTGCTTAATTTGGTCGATCAATGCTTTTGATTAGGAACGCTTATGCAAAGGGAACAGGATTTTGCTTGTGTCGTACCATAGCTAGTAGCTACAATGAAAAGTAGAAGCTATACGTGTCTGATCTCGACTGGTATGGTCTCTTTATTATTTCTCACGATGGTGCTGTACGACGTCTTTAGACCCCAGCAGGCTGGCAGCTCAATCCTCAGACAGGACTACCAGCTCCTGGGCAGGCCATTGTACAAACTGGATCTGAATTGGCCCCAAAACGCAGAACTCTTCGCTGGGAATGTTTTTGGGGTGGCTGTCAACCAGTATGCTGGTGTTGTGTATGTGGCACAGAGAGGTAAATCCTGATTATTACCAAACATTTTCTGTAATTTATGTCAACATGTCATGGTGTTGTGCTTTAGGTGACAATGTACCCAAGGTGTTGGTGTTTACAACAGAAGGCGACTTCCTCATGTTCTGGAACACAACTACCTTAGAGATGCCCCATGGTATATTTTTAGCAGATGCCATGTCAAACCCAACTGTCTGGATCACAGATGTGGGAAATGGTCCTTATGGCCACTGCATCAAACAGTACTCACCATCAGGGAATCTCTTGCAGGTAACCACTTGATCCATGATTTAATTAGGCGCTTGATGTACATTTGATTATGACCATCACTGTAAAGGGTGCTTTCATGGTTGTCTGTCTGTCTGTCTGTCTGTCTGTCTGTCTGTCTAACTTTCTGTGTACAGTTTGTGATGAGTCAACCGCTTCCATAACAGGGTTTTTCAAAGTCTTTGGACTCACCTACTGACAGTTATTGTAATATTTTTGTGAAATTTCAAGTCTGTAAATACTGTCGTATGGACAGTATCGTAAGTAAGTTAGTGTGTACTGCTGATTATCAACTCAACATTGCAAAAAATGGAACAGAATATTCTGATCTCATTTGAATAAAATGTGTACCAAGGTCCAAAGCTGTAATGCCAAGCAAAGTTTCATATAGTGTAAGACAACTGTGAAATAAATAGTCCATCTCCCAATCTTTAATGTGCAAAGGAACAAAATTTTACATTGGTAAAATAAAATCCCACAGTACACCACCAAACAAAAATGGGCTATATTTTCAGACCCACGCATGTGTCACTGACTCCTCACAACTCAGGAACTCTTTTTGAGGGTCAAGACTTGGTTTTAGAGTTAAGATTTGAATTGCATTTTGGTTGGGGTTAGGGTAAGGGTAATCAATTGTGATGGTTAAGGTTAGGGTAAGGGGCTCGGAAATGCATTACGTCAATGGATGTCCCCACAATGATATAAGTACAAGTATGTGTGTGTGTGCGCGCGTGTGAATGGACAGGCCAGAAAGATAAGAAGATAAAATGACTAGGCTTCGGCAGAAGTCTGTGTTTTCAAGTTTGCTTGTATTTCTGTGAAACCTCAAAAAGTGTGATGAATTCTATTTTGTTCCTTGTCAGGTGCTTGGTACACCAGGAAAAGCGGGCTCTGGGCTTAATCCTCTGCAGTTTGACCAGCCCGCTGAGATCTTCGTCCATGACTCCGGGGAAATGTACATAGTGGACGGTGACGGTGGGATGAATAATCGGCTCATCAAATTATCCAAAGAACAGGAAGTGTTGTGGGTGCATGGAGAAAAGGGGCAAGGCCTAGCTCAGTTCTACATCCCCCACAGTGTGACCATTGATAATGCTCAAAGGGTCTGGGTGGCTGACAGGGGGAACAAGAGGATCCAGGTCTTCAACTCCCTTACGGGGGACTGGCTGGGATCATGGGGGAGCTGCTTCACTGAGGATGCACCTTACTCAGTCCGCCTCACTCCTGACAAGAAATACTTTGTTGTAGTCCAGCTCAACACCAACCAGATTTCACTTCTGGAGGCACCGCCGGTGGGTTTAATTGGCCAGTGCAAAGTGGCCAGTGTGATTCAACTGGCTGATGAAGTCAAGCCACATTTGGTTGACTTGGACCTGAAGTCAGGGGCACTGTACGTGGCTGAGATTGGTGCACAGCAGGCGCAGAAGTTCACCCCCTTCAGCCTAGGTGGGGTTTTTATTTGAAACAGAAGAACATTACCAAATAATCTATTCATTCGAACAAATAAAAAATAATATTCTGCTTTTTACATAAAAGTTGAAACCCCGACAATCAAACACAACCATGTTTTGGGCTGTTTCTCTTATTTTCCTAAGTCTAACTAAGAGTTAACCACTCTAATGTTAACACAATAAAACAAAATGGGAAGCTGCAATAAAACTAGTGTTTGCTTTAAATAAGGGTGTCAAATTTAGTGCGTTAATTTAGAGTTAATTTAAAGCTCCTATAACGGCACTATTTTTTTTAGCGTGCGATTAATGACCGCCCCTTATTTGGAAAGCCTGTACTGGGGGAATTCCAGTCGCAACGCAGCAGACTCATCCATGTCAAAATTTAGTAGTAATACATTTAATAATGCATATACATATATATGTAGAGACTGGGGTCAAGTTGTATTTTACAATTTTGAAAATGTGCAGAATTTCACATTTCATGTTAAAGATTAGGTAGCTCTTACTATGAAAAGAAAAATGCACTGAGCTGTTACCAATGTCTTACAAATGCAATTATGCCATCTAGTGGCAGAAAAATGACCAACATAACTCAATATCACACGTTTTTTACAGTACAGTACATCTTTTTAATTTTAACTCATTTTTTACGAATTATGAAATTTCTCTATCAATGACTAAAAGACGCAACCATGTTTCTATAGTTTAATTTTTTTCCACTTTTATGTTAAAAGCATGAAAACTTAGAAAACATTTTTTACTGTACATTTTATTGTACATTTAAAACAGATATAAAATTTGCAATTAATCATAAGTTAACTATTGAAGTCATGTGATTAAATACAATTAATCGCCTGACACCCCTAGTTTTAAACAATTCTTAACTGGCGCAAGTGTCAGACAGTTCAGTTGGTTTTGGCCGCATCTCCAGAGTTGGGTAAAACTCTCAGTCATCTGTCAGGGCCTCAGAGTAGAGCTGCTGCTCCTCTGCATCGAGGGGAGTCTGATAATGCGACTCGGGCATCTGGTTGAATGCCAAAGTCAGGCTTCCCTTCTTAAGATGTTGCCATTGCAACCTTAACTAAATGCATAACAATATGGACGGATGGACTATACGTTTGATGACAAGTGATGACTACTATTGCCGTGGCTTACCTGATCGTGGCCATTTACAGTGCTCATGCATGTTCTTCTAGCACCAGCTGTCCATTGAGGTCTCATTAGTTTTTGTGCGATTAAAGGATGAGTATGACCAATTTTGGACATGACACATTGCAACTTAAAGAGCGACATTCACCAAATGAAAATTCCCTTTAACTCAAAATCTGGCCATTATAGAAATAACGTTGCATTTATGTGTTAAATTGGGTGCATTTGTTAAAAACAGAGTCAAGTCAACATTTTATTTCAGCCCTTTTCCATGGAGCAAGTCAATTTATATAGAAAAACTGACAGAACACCACGTGCATGAGCGCTTTGCTTACGAATAAGCCTGGCAAAGTCCAGATGTTACAAATACCACTTTCTCCAAAGATTAACATGTGACTGTATAATATTTGCTTCATCAGCTACAAGACGTGCATTTTATGGCTTGGATAATAAATGTCCCATGATGAATACAATTTTTGATCAATGATGTAATAAGTATGGGGTCGACTCTTAAATTTTCCTAGCCTGAAGCTGTAAGGAAGAAAAAAAATTCTGCTGGCCTCTAGGCTAATTCTTTCTTGTGCCACCTGAGGGCGGCCTTTCACAGCACAGGATTCTTGCAAATGGCATTGGAATTGTGCTTGATATTGTTTTATGATCCATGGGTGAATATACCAATAATACTGTGAATATGTTTGATCTGTCAATGTTTTGTTTCTACTTTGAAATACTATGTTTTGATTATTGATTTACCTCATTTTGGCTGTATTTTAATGTATGTACTGTGTTACATTTTTCTCTCATTCTGAGGTGTAATGGGATGTTTGTGCTGTTCATACCTGCAACGCATGTGCTAATATGAGCTGTCTTAAATGTTTTTATATTGTCTCAAAGTAAAAATGTCATGATAAATGTTACCAGAGATGTTATATATCATTTATCAAATCAGAATACTTTCCTAATAATGACTCATTCGGAATTGGCATTTTTCAAATTAATACTGAGTGTCCACTTTTTATAGTGTACTATACCAACATCTGGAGTTAGAAATGCGAAGTTAAACACCTATGCCTCGTGGGTTAACAAATCAAAACCGTAGTGCAGTTGCAATGTTAACACATCATGAAGCCTTTTAGAAGGCAAGGAACTGGATATGCTTTTGGTTTTGTTCGCTTTCAATATAACACACATGCCTCACTGTAAGCCCATGATGGACCCTATGAATTCCCATTGCCAATCACTAGCTGAATATATAGTAGACTAATAACAGAAAAATACATATACTGGTATATAGCTATGAATATAAAAATGTTTTTTTTTATCATCTAGGAAAATAATGTACAATAATTAATAATAATTAAAAGAGTTAAAATTATATCAAATTCTAAGTTATTTAATGTGTGGGTTGAAATGAAAAAGAGGCACTAGAGGGCAGTAGGTACTTAACAACAGATTTGGTTTGTTAGCCTGCATCCATTCACGTTTCACAAGTTTGTTTGTGTTGCTACGTTTTTAAGAAAAGCAAGTAAATTGGTATAGTAAAATCATTGTATTTTTGAAAAGCACAAGTGGTTAGATATGTTCTTAACAGTGACATATGGCACCCAAATAAGTTAATGTGCCCTGCCGATGCTCTTTTAGTGCTCAATTTATGTGTAAATCTAGGAAAGAATAAAAGCAAAAGAAAAAAATGTTGCTCATTTGCTTATGATCACGTCACATGTGCAAGAATTTATGGTCCACTCATTCATCATTTAATTTTGTTTCCTTTAATTTGAACATTTAATTTTTAGGCATTCTTTTTTTTCCAACATAATAAATATGCTGCCTTGAAAACAAATAAGTACATAAATAAAATAAAAATACTAATCAGAATAAAGAATGAACCTGATTTCATAGCTATAGAAATAAACGTGCCTTGCTTTGCCTTTGTTATATTATATATCACAGTGATCACAAAAAACAGGAGCACCTTTGAATCCCCTTTACTGCTCTAAAATAACTTGTATGTATTCTCAATATTTGGATAAATTAAAACAGAAATGTCCCCCCGATTAAACACCATAACTTTTATTCATTCAATCATTTTCTGACCCGCTTTTTAAACAAAATACAGAATATTTGGTAGAGAAGAACTATGTACTATGTTAAGTAAATATATAAATGTTAAGATTATTTTTCTGTTTTAGCTATTCTTAATAAGTCACAGTGTCCCATCACTGGTGAGCCCTTTTTAGAACAGACCCATGGGCTACTGTTACTGTACTGTACTACTATACTACATGTCCTCTTGGAACAATTTTTTTAAATGACTTTTTAATCAAGATTTATGTGCCGTAGTATATTTTATAAATTGAATAATCATGTTTATTAATTGTGATTGTAATATCAACAACTAACCGTGATTATTATTTTTGCCTTAATTGCACGGCCCTATTTTAAGGAAATAATGAAGTATTCTGTTCTTTTGCTGTGGAACTTTCAAATTGGAGGCAGGTCGTGAAGTTTTGGGGTAAGCTCATGCACACGGATGCTAAGTTGCTCGGCACGGGACCAAATGGCCAAGCGATTTTGATTCTGGCTCAGACATTACAGTACAGAATGTTTTGGTGGAGATATGCAGCAATCTGGTGCGCTTTGCAGTGCGCACATCAGACCTCCCTCCCCGGGCTAGCAAGCTGTCCAGTGGGCACTGCATTTATCCAGCCCACGACTGCCCTGCCACGCGCGGCTTGCTCTTATTTGCGGCGAGGAAGCTGTGCGTGCCTGTTGGCCATTCATAATTACGAGACGGCGGTCTCTCTTCAAAACAGGAGAACATGGAGATTGACTAAAAGCAGTGAAGAAGAGGTTGACTTTCAACTCGGGCCCGACCGATATGCATTTTTTAATGCCAATAGCGATACCGATTTTGGCAGAAAAAATACCCAAAATGATATGACCAAGTTTACAGCAATGGAAAGCGTATGGAAAGTACGAAACATTGGCAATGATTTTGAACATGCCCAAAAAAATTTATTTACCAAACATTCAACATTTGCACCACTAGAATTCAGTTCCCACAAAAAAAAAAATCCTCTTCATTCCCAATCAAAATAAAAGCTAAACATTAGTTTTTTGTTATTCTCCTCTAATTTCTAGGTTTTTGACCAATTCAAACTGTTACAAACTGTTGTTTTTTTCCTTCAAAATTTCAAAATAAACACCGAAAATTATATATATATTTTTATTTATCAAAGTCGCAATTTTCACTACTGAAATTCATTTCCCACAAAAATTTCCTCATTCATTCCCAATCAAAATAAAAGCTAAAAATTTGATCGATCGTCCAGCCCCCCCCCCCCCTTTATTTATTTATTTTTGTTTCTTGTCCAATTCAAATTATTATAGGTTTTCTGTACGGCAAAATTTGAAAATAAACGTCAAAATTAAGATTTTTTTTTTAAATTTTCTCCTAATTTTTACATTTGACTACCATTTCAAATTGATCCAACTACTGTTCAGTTTATCCCCACCGCATTTTTTAAACTTCAAAATAATATCAAAAAGTACGGTTATATTTTTGTTTTCTTCTCTATTTTCTAAATTTTTTTTGACCGATCCAACTGTTCAGCTTATCCCTACAGCAATTTTTATTTTATTTTTTCAAAATAAAACCCAAAATAATGATATATTTTTTTCTCTCTCTCTCTCTTCTAATTTTTACAAGTTTTCACAGATTCAAACCGTTCAAACTTTAATTTGTTCATCTTAATTTCCCCCTGCCCACCCCATACTACTTTCTACATATTTGGACCAATTCAAATTGTTCCAATGTTGACATGTTCTGCCCATTCTAGGTCATTCTAGGTCATTCTAGGTCATTGTATATCATTCTATATCATTCAATATCATTCCACATCACTCCACATTTTTTTCATTCAGCCTGTGAGCCTTCTTACGCAATTTCTCCAGAAATTGCATTCTCTAGTTTTAATAATAAAATCTAAATTTATTTATTTATTTAACATTTCCTTTTCTTTGACAAAAAACAACAAAAAACATACCGGTACATTTCAAACAGTTGAGCAAAACAGGATGGAGTAAAAACTGCATTAGTGTTCATCCTTGTTCCTTGTGCAGTCATTTTTTAAGAACACTATGGCCCGCTGCCACGTCCCTCAAGTTGCGTTCAAACACAAGTTGGAAAGGATAATTGGAAGGGAAAAAAACGACAGTTAAA
This sequence comes from Leptonotus elevatus, assembly GCF_054856555.1. Classification (NCBI taxonomy): domain Eukaryota; kingdom Metazoa; phylum Chordata; class Actinopteri; order Syngnathiformes; family Syngnathidae; genus Leptonotus; species Leptonotus elevatus. Next base: position 15,471,050 of record NC_141258.1, read on the forward strand.
ATAGGACATGAACAAGAACAACGAGAATAATTGTGATCGACCCTGGATACGTCAAAGAAAATGAATTGATGATGATGGAAGATGGATTGGATAATGTTGCCGTATTTAGTTGTGGTAATTTCATGCTCTAGTTAGACAAAGTGCAGTAAACATCCTCACATAAATGGTACTACCTCTGCTATTTTGCTTAATTTAAGTCACTTCACCCAAGCATGACCAAATCTTTCAAAAATAAGTTGTGTGATTGTGTCAGCTGTTTTGGATGTCATTCAAAGTCTGTCACCTCCTACACATCTCCTTGCTTTATGCAGGTACCGCCACTTCTCCAATGCACAGCAAGGTAGTGTCCATTCGACTGCCTTCTATTTAGTACTGAGGAATGTTAGCGTGGGAGTGAGACAATTCTGCACACCAGGATGGTCCCACCGACACAAAGTTTCTCCATCTCAGTGTACATTACACTCACACGCTCTTCCTTTTCTTCACACTTGCACGCTCACACAGCCTTTGTTGTCCCCGTTTCTCTTGTTGCCCGCTTCCTCTATACTTTCTGCCTTATTGGCTGTTTTGCTCACAGACTCCAGTTGGATGTCATGGCAGGGATGCAGGCGGCATCCGAATGTGTGGGTTGGCCTTTAGAGAGATTCTGTATGGGGAAAGCCCACTCTACACTCCCACGCATCTTCCCCATGCACACAGGAGGGATTCCATTCGCAACAATGACTGCTTCCTGGTTAAATTTGTCCATTTGCTTTATGCACCATATTAAAGAGTTGTTGAATGTAAAAAGTTAGGGAGCACTGTTTCTAAAAGATAAGTGTCCATATTTGTGTGAAAGTTTACAATGTAATTTTCGGTTTGATCTTGCTTTAAGTTTAAATTTGTTTTCACTTTCCTGAGATACGGAAGAGGATTGGCAGGATTCTCACTTTATTGTCAGAATTCTGACTTTAAGGTGAGAATTCTGACTTTAATCTCAGAATTCTAATTTTAAAGTGAGAATTCTCACTTTAATCTCAGAATTCTTACTTAAAAGTGAGAATTCTGACTTTCTGAAGTAGAGCTATGACTTGTGGCGGCAAGTCAGAAAGTCACTTTTCTGAGAAAAAAAATTTAATAAAGAGAATTCTGACTTCATTCTCAGCATTCTGACTTTATTCAGACAGTCATCAGTCAATCAGTTCCAGCAAGTGCATGTCAGAACTACATTACAACACATTGTATTTCAATTATAGGTACTAAATTGTGGAATGAACTAACATCAAGCATTGTCGAATGAATTGAAAGAACACACTTTTTTTTCTTCTTTTTTTGCCAAAAACTCAAGTCTCGGTTTTATCGTTGGTCTCTAAAGTGGGGACAATTTTGATGCTATGCAAACTTTCTGTTTTCAAGATAATGGTAAAGGTAAAGACATAATTATTTTGAAACTGAAAGATACTTCTTTGGTACTGATTAATTGGAAGAGCTTCAGATGCACACTTCTGAAATAAGACATCTGCTCAAATTACTTTTGGATATTAGTGTAATTAATGCTATAATTTATGCAAAGACACTAATCATGTTAATAATTTCTCACAAGAATTAGGAAACAGATGAATATCCAATGCAATCTTCAATATTCCTTGAAAAAAATAGCCCATCACTGATGAGCTATTTTTAGAACGCAACATTTGCCCCTTCGTCTGGATGACGTAATCTTCTAAAATAATGTGATTAATCTTTTAAAACATGGCCAATAACTGTTGAAAAAACAGATATTGGATTAAAAATTGCAACAGTTTACTGTTAGGGTAAATCATTTGCATTTCTTCACCTTACAAGGCTCTCAAACATTTTACATTTACATTTTGACTAGCATTAGGAGTTGAGTATTTTGCTCAAGTATACTGCAAAATGTTCACCAAGGGGATCAAACCCACAACTTCAGGGATACCAGACGACTACTCTTCCAGACAACCACTCTACCACTGATCCACGCACCCACTGTTGTTAATAATTTTAGATCTCATGAAATGTGAGGCAGCATCCGCAAGTCCAATTGCATATTATTCACCATCTCTTTAGCCTCTTTACCTATATCTCATTAGATGTCCTTTCAAAAATAAATGTTAATACAATGAATGCTACCATCTAGGACATTACAGAAATTGTAGTTATTTTCAATTTAAAAAAATAATTTTTACTGTTAATTTCTCAGTAAATATAAATGTTTTTTTCATTTGTTTAGGGTTTTAAAGTAGAATTTTAGATTTTATTCTATTACTTAACAGACAAATATTTGTGAAATTATGATACATTTGTGAACGTATTTTAACAATCCATATGTGTATTTCTAATTCAGGTTTTTTTGTAAAAGAACAGAAATATTGTGTGTTATTACAGTTACAGTGATTTCACATTATTTGACATTTAGCATGTAAAATCGGAGTTTATTTTTGTAAAATAAATCATATTTTTAAAATACAGAAAAAAACTGTAAAATAAAAAGTAAAATTCTGTTATATTACAGTTGTGTTATTGTTGTTTTTTACAGTGTACGCTGCCTTTTTTTTTTTACCATGTTTTACCAGTTCCATTCACTCAATTTAAAGTTGCTGTATAGATACAGATGAAGGTGTGGAATAATGAGGGGGTGTATCCCTTGCAGATGTACTGTATCAGTTCCTGTGTGCGGTTGAACATTAACAGGCTTTCACTCCCTTACTTCCACTGTGACTGTACATGAATGAATCCCCTGCTTTCTGCAGCATCCTGTAGTCCTGCTGAGGCAGACAGGAGAATCAGTGTTTCAACATCACAGAGCCCTTCAACAGAATCTTTTGTCACATCAGCCATAATGACCTCGTCTGTAGCTTTCTACAGACAAGGAACTGGGTCAGCGGACTGTCGAGAACAAGGTAGAGGATATATGGGGGCTAAAGTCAAACTGTGGCAGGGTTTAGCCCCCTAGCGAGCTCCCTAGCTAGCAGATTATTCCAAAGTAAGAGATAACAAAATGAAACGTCATTAGCTTTTTCTGAAAATGCCTTGGATAACTGAGCAAAGGACTTTTTGCATTGAGACGAGGGAATTTAAATCTGTGCAGACAACGTTTCGAAGGAACTTCAATTTCACCTGTTACCTGGAGAAAATTCTGACTTACAGATGGGCCAATACCTGAGCTCTAAAGCTGAAGGTTTCCAAACTGGACGATTTTTGTGTGTTAGGGTGGCTGGTCAGCAAGCTCTAAAGGCCTCGATCACCAATCCGAGGTCGGAAGTCAGAAGCGACCAGGCGTCGAATGCACCATCTGGTTAATGTATAAAGCACCGTCGTAATGTCTGCACCATTGGTGGAGCGCCTGGAGGCTGTTTTTGGCGGATGGCTGATGGTTCAAGCACTTTAATCTTCGTGGTGGATTTGGTTTAGGCCTCACCAGGATTACAAGACCATTTTCTAAGGTCCACATAAAGTAAAACGGAAGATTTTCTAAATTATATGCTATTGCATTTTTTTGTTAACAAAATAATAATAAAAAAAGATAATGTTATGAAAATATCTCTTATTCATGCACGATGTCAGTATACTTTTATTTGATTTTTTTTTGTATTTCATTACATCAATATTTATGGCTCACCAATGAGATTTGTCTTGAAGTCTTTATTTCAGGACAGACACATTGCGGTCGTCCATCTTTGGGGCTCTTTGTTCTCTGATGACGACGAGACAGGAGTGACAACACATCAACCATAATTGCGTTGTCTGTAGTTTTTGACTGTAGTCTACTGAGGTGTGAAGCTGAAGAGAGGAAATGAAATACAAGACACAAGCCATTGATTGGCAAGACTGCTGAACTAGTGAGAACTTAGTGCAAAAAAAAAAAAAAAAAGCAAACACAAAGGTCTGTCTAATATATTCATCCCGACTGCTTTATCAAAAACTAATAAACTTACTGAAGCGCTGAATACCACAATGAATCTTTCCAAATATGTTTGTAGGTTTTATTGAAACTGTGGAGAAGATTTGGGGATGGTAGAAATTGAGTAAAGAACAACTCAAGCTTGGGGGCTGAAGGGAAGAGGTGGCAAATCCAAGTCCAGAAAGTAAAAACCCTGCCACAGTTTGACTTTAGCCCCCTAGCGAGCTCCCTAGCTAGCTCCCCGTGTGCTCATTTACCTGCTAGGGAGTGTTAGAGTAGACAATATTAAGTATTGTACTCTTTGCGTGTTCAATTAACTGAATGGTGAGATTCTGTTGAAGGAGTTCCTTTGCAAAGGTTTTAATTACCAGAAGCTTCTGGTCGCACATTTAAAGTCACCCAAACGGTGGTCCGTTCAAATGTGGCTCCTTCCTCTTGGCTCACATCGTTATTTATTCACAAAGAGGGTTCATAAAAAGGTCAGCCCACAACACACCTGGTTACAACTAAATGAATACAAGAAAATCCCTCTCTCCTCCCTTCTGCAAGTTCAGCAAGTTCCCATAGCTATAAATCAGATTAGAGAGAAACAATCACACATCGGCCCGTCTCCTTCGGAAGAGACAGATACCAGACCCATACACTCCCTTATTTTCTCAGGAGTGTGAGACACAAAAAAATGCTATTCATTTAGCCATACTGAGTTAACTAAATCTAAAACGACTAAAATACAATTCAAAACTGAAAAACAATGTTAATAACTTAACAATCCCTCATTTGAGCTCATAAGAGCTCAACACATTAAAACTTTTTTTTCAATGGTTGTGTGGTAAAAATAATTATCCTTAAAACATCCCTTTAGCAGAAGAGGAGGTAGTTTAGCAAATGTTTGACATTAAAAAACAATTTGATACATTTAAAAGATTTTTAGTGAAATAAGCATAGCATATGTGAGGCTTAACATAAAATGTTCATTAAAAAGTGTCGCAATATATCGGCAGACGAATATGTGTTCTTTGAAGCCATCTTGTGATGAAGTTCTTTGAAGGTCTTTTTTTTTTAATGAAAAGAGTGTCGCAATAGTTCGTCTCTTCTTTAAGAATTTGGGGTAGACTACCCAATTTCTTCGATTTGTCACCTGGGATTATTCTGCCCAAAATGTGACTGATCAAAGGAATGATTGCCCAAGAAAAGGCACTTGCTCTTGATCCGTTGACTGATGTCCTCAAACGGCAGCTCCGGAACCGGGCACGGATTCAGCTGACGTGGCTCCAGGTCGGAGGTGATAAGATTGATGCTCCAGTTGTGGAATTTCGTCTCTCCTTTCAACCTGAGAGCATCAGTTGATGAGATGGCCGAGCCTGGCACGTCTCCGGAAGCCTTGTAGACCAGATGTGGCATTTTCTCTGTGCAGAGAACTGCACAAGATTTCCTCACCAACCCCCTGGGGCCGTTCTCCTGAGTGCAAAAACTTTTCATTTTTAGTTTCTCATAAACTCACATAAATTTTATTTGGAGGAAAAAACCCTGATAGTTTTTGTTAGTTGGGATTAATAAATGTTATTTGATTAAGATCCGTAGGTCCTGTGCTGTTGGAACAGGAAAAGATCTATTTTTGTGACATTAAAATAGAGCCCAGCCCTTGATTGAGTTGAATGACATTCGCTCATTCATTAATATAAGACAGAGCTTATAAATATTTATCTTTCAAATAGGTTTTGTTCAATAATAGGTAATTTTTTACCATGACTAAATTTGTTCTAAATTTGCATAACTGTGCCTTTCATATCTCTTATTCTCTTCCCAGAATCCCATGACCGGCCGAATCCTGGCATGCTGGGAAAAACTCACATATATTCATATTATCTATACTCTTTTGCAAACACTGGGCTCCAAACATTACATTTTTCAAATGTGATTCTGAGATAAAAGATATAATATAATATAATTACCTTCATTCGGCGAATATGCATTATTGTCCTTGCTTGCTTCAGACTTACTTTGCGATCGATTTCCTCTGATAAATTTCTTCATATTCAAACTGTGAATTATCATTTTCAAACTCATCCTGTCAATTGGAGTGTAGGCCGATACCCCACAACCTTTTTAATTTCGTTTTTAAGTTTGATTTTAATTTTCTAACTCGTCTACATTGGTTAAATTCTTAAACATAAACTCCCTCATTTGACAAAGATCCACTGATTTTTTCAAACACGTCAAGATAAAGGGAGGACAAAATAGAGACCTCATTTCTCAAAAAACGTCATAAATAACTCAACCCTCTAAATCAGGCTATGAGATAAACAAAAGAGCTACAAAACACTATAAAACTGAGCATAAGCAGATACAACTTAAGACACTAATATATGATGACTTTGGGGCCATAAAAAATAGAGGTAACCATATTACTCTAATTATCCGAGAGTCCCAAAAATTATTTAAACTGCCAATCAACCTCACCTCTTTTATAGATTAGTGGGGCTGAGGATAAAATCACACAAAATTTACAAATATCTACCATTTCCTAGATTTAATCAAAATCTTTCACATATTAGCGGGGCTCATAAAAAACACAGCACACAAAATATTTCTGGGATTTATAAATCACAGTGCTGTTAAAAAAAAAATCAAACTTAGCCATCAAACTCTTAGTTAGTCTTTTACTTGTTACTACTCATTTTATTCTATTATTTATTTTATACTATAGCTGCAGCTAGACGAAGTCCAAAAAAGTTCCTCACGGGGAAAATAAAAATATATCATATCATAACATATTAATAAAATTCCCATTGTACCAATTCAGAAACTGATTCTCCCAAAAATATAGGCAAAAATGTAGTAGGCTATAGATTGAAATAAATTTTCTCAATCCCTCATTTCAAATTTACATATGTCGTTTTCAATTTTCTGAAATATCTTGCTATAGATCACAGTTCCCCACCCAACACATTAAAAATGCCTTGCATATCACTATGTAGCATTTTACTGAATGGATCACATCTCATTCCGACCACCAACTTTCTCAGTCCAGACCCCCAGCAAAAGGCAGGACGGCAGCTGTTGTCAATGTTCAGTCCTGGCCAGCATGGCGGCTGTTGTGGCAGCAATGTTCAAAGCAGGCATTTAGATTTCCTCTGGATGCAAAACAGCCATAGGGGAGAAGTCACTAGAATGAGGCGTATACACAGTCACTGGGCATTGAGGAATTTGAACATCATGTTTTTCTTAGGCACAGGACGAGAAGACTGTTGCTCTGCGGCTTATGACCTTTGATCTCTGCCACATCCATTCAGACGCTGTCTGCAATGTGGATCCGATGACACACAGTCTTTCTGAGAGCTCACCTGATCAAAAAAAATGCACATTCGTTGATACAATGCTTTAAAAATGCCAGACTGAGGATATGGGATCATAGCAAGACAGTTCACTCCCTGCTTTCTCAAAAAACACAGCCTCTTTATCCATTTCTCTTTTTTTTTTTTTTTTTTTCAATACCCCTTCAAATAGCTACTAGCCATACAACGTATCAGCAGCTGGGGCGCATCCCGTTCGCAGTTTGTAATCAGTGAAGGCCATCAAACCCTCATCTGCCTTGGAACTCAAACATCAGTTTCTGAAATGACACACTCAGAGAAAAAACAAATATTAAAAATCATTATCAACATGTCAATTTCAAAAACATTCATAACTCCTTATTCAACTATCTCACTTCCAGCCACAGCTATAAAGATGTAGGCATAATTATATCAACTCTCAAACAAAATGCCATTATTTTATCATTACTCTTTATTCATTTGTCCCAAAAAGGGAAAGTTAACAAATTAACCATCGTCATCAATCATTAAAGTGTAAAGATTTATTAGCTCAGTCAAATACTATTACTTATTTTATATTGTTTATCATTCCTCTCTTACCATTTTGACAAAAAAAGAGTCCCATTACGAGGACACATTATGCTCACAGCGCACAGCTCAGCCCCCACCTTTTTTTCTAACCTAGAAACGGGGGAAGGGGGGGGGGGAGGAATCTTAACATTATAAATCGCAAAACCTATTTTATCATATTCCCATTAATAAAACAAACGCCACTATCACAACAGTATCATCTCACACAAAACAACACCAAACTTAGTTAAAATATTAAAGAAAAACAAACAAAATCCCCATATGCACACTTCTCACTTACAAACCCCCACCTTTTTTTAGAAGCTAGGTCACACACTCAAATGCATACGCACACTCTTCAGTCATTATAAAAAAATAAAATAAACGGTGTTATTCCTTCAATTCGTTGTCTACAAATCTTATAGCATTTAAACCGCAGCTTCGTACGGTAATTTCAGTAAACGGGTAACTTTAAACAACCCATCCGTAAACTGCTCCACAAATGCTGGAGTCATTTTAGCATCAAATTCAGCCTTTTTCCATTACCAACAAAGAAAATACAAAAGTCTGACATACCATTTTGTCCAGCAAAAGCTTTGTATACAATCGATCCATAGTTCGTTTTTTCATTGTTCATCGACGCTTTTATTTTTCGCTGAACCGGAAGCGCATTCAGGACAAACCATTCTGTATCCGGGTCGAAATCGCCTCCATTTTTGTTTGTAGTTTTTATGTTTACTTCCGGATTCAATACAGTAACGTCTCACTTTCAATATTAATAGTTCAATATGTTAACACATATGGCCACACACAGACACACATAAGAATCACGTGACCTCTCGTTTATACACAGCGGTTACCCAATCCCGCTGAGCTAAACTGTTCTCCCTTTATTGCAAAATTTTTGCAAGGCGCTTTATTAAATAATGAAATTTATCACGTGCTAACGAACTCAACCGTGGAACAAAAGAAATTCAAACGGGAATCCTGACCTCAAACCACAATAAAAGCGGCAAAAAAAATAAAAGTTACACGTAATCTCTCGATTGCAAATACAGTAACACAAATCCAATTATTACTGTAATCAACCTGGACCCTCAATACTGTTCAATTTCAAACAGGCGCTTTTTCAAACAAAAAAAAATATTACGTGTTTAGGACGTTTTCACACCAAGAGCCATGAACAATTATGTTACTTAGTCCTCAAATCGGCCAAAAACTGCTTAAAAAACAGAAGCGCGTACCATAATCTTCGCAATCCTTAGTAACAAGAAGGACTTGTTACGTCATCCGGCAAACCCTTTTATATATTATGGTCTAAGGATTCTTCATAGCGTTGACGAAAAACAAAACAAATCAAAAAATTAACCGCTATTTCTTCCTGTACAAAAAAGCTTCATCACTTCGAGTCTGCATTACGTCACCTTCAAATGCACCACTCCACGACGTGTTTAGTTCAATATCGTCGGAATTATCACAACTCACAATAGAACGACATCAAACTACACTCGTTCACACAGATCTCTTTTAAAATTTAGATAATTTGCAAGACGAAAAAACCAGCTGCAGCGGACCAGACAGACAAAACTTCTTCTACGTGGATAAAGATCTCCACTTACCGTACTTTATTTATTTAGGCCTAGAAGTTCCGCCCGTCCTTGAACGCCGCAGCTTGTTCCACGTCAAAATAACACCTTCCGTTTGGTTCAACGGAGGAGACCATTCGTTATAATTCAGCGTCGGCGGTCACCATTTGTTAGAGTAGACAATATTAAGTATTGTACTCTTTGCGTGTTCAATTAACTGAATGGTGAGATTCTGTTGAAGGAGTTCCTTTGCAAAGGTTTTAATTACCAGAAGCTTCTGGTCGCACATTTAAAGTCACCCAAACGGTGGTCCGTTCAAATGTGGCTCCTTCCTCTTGGCTCACATCGTTATTTATTCACAAAGAGGGTTCATAAAAAGGTCAGCCCACAACACACCTGGTTACAACTAAATGAATACAAGAAAATCCCTCTCTCCTCCCTTCTGCAAGTTCAGCAAGTTCCCATAGCTATAAATCAGATTAGAGAGAAACAATCACACATCGGCCGTCTCCTTCGGAAGAGACAGATACCAGACCCATACACTCCCTTATTTTCTCAGGAGTGTGAGACACAAAAAAATGCTATTCATTTAGCCATACTGAGTTAACTAAATCTAAAACGACTAAAATACAATTCAAAACTGAAAAACAATGTTAATAACTTAACAGGAGCTAGCTAGCTAGCACAAGGGGCTAAAGCCAAACTGTGGCAGGGTTTTTACTTTTTGGTCCTGGATTTGCCACCTCTGCCGAAGGGCCACAGGTTGGAGGTCCACAACATATCAATTATGAAGGTTAGAATTGTGTCTTGAAAATTGTCTGTTCACTCCAACAAGGCACTGCTCAATAATAAATGTTAAATGTAAGAGTAAATATTTAATTTGCAGGTGTTATACACTGCCACTAATAACTCAGAGGTGGCAAATCCAGGTCCAGAAAGTAAAAACCCTGCTGCAGCTTTAGTCCCCAGGTGCTAGCTAGCTAACTAGCGCCGTAGCTAGCTCCCATGGTGCTCGTTTACCTGCTAACTAGAAAACGAGCAGTGTCATCACTAATTAGCAGAGAGAAAAGTACATAATACTTACACATCTGAAAAAGATCTGGTGAAAATGCTGAAAGAAATGTGCCGTATCCACGGATCTGTCCCATCATCTCCTTGTCCATTTCCTTGAATAAGACATTATTTAAAAGCCATACTCACCTTGATTTGCGTGGACATGAAAATTATAGACTTCTGGCCTTTGATCTCAGACACGTCAGAAATTTTGTATGAAATATCATTCAAAATTTGTTTATTTCTTATTTGCAGAAAAGAAAACCGTGAATAAAGCCTTCTCACCCAGTCACATGAAAATGACAATCTCAATTTTAACAAATGTTTTAACTTTTTTGGATGATTGTTGTTGCTTCTTAGAGACATAAAAAAAAAAAGACAATCTATACAGGGTATGGTAAAGGTTAACATCAAAGTAAATGCACTATTGATTGCTGATAAATTATGACCAGTGTATTGATTCAGCGTGACTCGGGCTACAGCCATAAGATAGAAACTCACCTGAGCCCTGACCGTGAATAATTCAAGAAGGAACAAATAAATTAGGATTTCAAATATCACCCCCAAACTGACCCTCCCAAAAACTACATTATAACAAATTTTGATCTGGTCAGTTTTGTGACTGCAGGAACAATAAAAGAAAATTACAGCATCTGCATGTGACAGCGAAGGTTGCTAATTGGATCAAAGTAATTCAATTCATCATCCTGCTTTATGTTGCTATTGGGGTATATGTTTGGCTTAATTGCAGAAAAGCTTTTCATTTTTATTTTTTAAATCTGTTGTATATTACTTTGGCTTCTAGTAAGTATGCTCATGCTGTAATGATAATGTCTTGCAATGAAATCCACAGGATACACTAGATTAAGGGTGACCCAAAATGATTGTGACCCATGCTATGGTTGAGAAAATTGTTAGCAGTGATGCTATTCATCTCATATTTCAGATTATTCCAAAGTAAGGGATAACAAAATGAAACATCATTAGCTTGATCTGAAAATGCCTTGGACAACTGAGCAAAGGACTTTTTGCATTGAGATCAGGGAATTTAAATCTGTGCAGACAACGTTTCGAAGGAACTTCAATTTCACCTGTTACCCGGACAAAATTCTGACTTACAGATGGGTCAACAAGTTCAGGACCAAAAGAACTGTTCAGAACCTGAGTTCTAAAGCTGAAGGTTTCCAAACTGGACGATTTTTGTGTGTTAGGGTGGCTGGTCAGATAGCTCTAAAGACCTCGATCACCAATCCGATGTCGTATGCACCATCTGGTTAATATATAAAGCACCGTTGTAATGTCGGCACCGTCGTAATGTCGGCACCATTGGCGGAGCGCCTGGAGGCTGTTTTCGGCGGATTCAACATGTACTACATACTATTTCAGGTTTGAGACATTTTAATATAGTGCAATGGTTGGATTTTATTTAATTTGAGAAGAGGCGCTTGCTGAAACAATGTGACGTTTGGAGGCGTAATGGAACGCGAAAGGCTGTCATGTGACATCTGGATTCTGAGACAGATTTAGGAATGCGATTCGAATCACAAGTTCCGCCTGGGTTCCGGTACGTACCAAAACACAGTTTCGATTTTGCCATCACTACTCGTCACAGCCAGGTTGTCCTCGTCACAGCCAAGTAGCCATAGCCCCTGCCAAGTCATAACCACTCCACGACAAGTCAAGTCAAGATAAATCAGGTCCTGTCACGTCACGCTTGGTCCAGTCATGGTGACCAGTCTACTCATGTCCTGTCTAGTCATGGCGACCAGTCTACTCACATCCTGTCCAATTATGGCGGGCCAGTCAACTCACATCCTGTTCAGTCATGGCGACCAGTCTACTCACGTCCCTTTCAGTCATGGTTGTCTGCTCACCTTTCTTCCTATGGTTAATAAAAGTACCACGCATTGCACTTGATTCCTGTTTTCCTGCATTTGGGTCCACCACCCCTCATCCACTCACGTTCCATCATGACACCTTGAGCGTCAGTTTTAATACACTTGCATACTCAAATTGGGTCAACTCACAGAACCAAATTAAGAGTGCGGACACCACCAAGTACGTTGCTGGTGGTGCCAAATGACATTGTTGCTACATCCCATTTTGAACTCTTAACTTCTCTTTCATGTTGATGAAAAAAGTCCAATATTTTGTGACAGGTTTAATAAAAATAATTTCTTATCTTCTGTTCTTTGATTTTGATCTAAACTATTTTTATGGTATTACTGCAATTACATTGGTATTCACATAAATAACAAACCAACTCATCCATATTGTCTTTCATACTACAAGTACCACAAAGAAAAAGTTTCTCAATTTATCACTCAAAGTAATTATCTTTTTTTTGTGTTGAAGCTAAACATTATTTTGTGAAGAAAGATGGAATTTTAAAACTAATCAGAGAAATTCATCGAGCAGTTAGTGTACATTCCTATATTGTGAAGATGGGAATAGATGGTGTTATTTTGGACGGCATCATCTTCAGATCACATAATCTGCACTATTCAATCTAACTGTAAATGTATCACCATCACCCTCCCTACAGCAGAAGCAGAGCAGAGGCAGCAGATTTTTTAATAGCTTTCATTTTGCCTTCCTGTCATTAGTCAAATGATGAGAAATCCATTTGATCTCCACTGTGTGATGTTATGTGGACTTGACTGGGTAAACTCTCCTCTTTCCCAGATGAGCTTGAAACAGAAACGCACACCCTTCCCTACGTGCTTAATTGGCAAGTTGAGAGGTGAATTAAACAATAGCCAGGTGTAATTAAATCTCAGCAATACCCTGTTGTGGTAGTTAACGCCTGTAATAATGTTTTTGCTACACTCCCCTCTTGTGTTCCTCACCAATTAACACATGCATAACAACAGCTGGATCAAGTTCTGCTTGCTGCCTGTGTTGTTCTCCAGGCATCGTCTTCGGCACTCAAATCTAATAAATGCAAAAATTTTTGCTCCTTGATGACAGGGCGCAGGTGCAGGGTTCTTCTTCATTTGGCATTCAGGAACAGATTTAAGACAAAAGTTGCATGTTCCTCAAAAGGCACAGAAACAGACAAATAATGTATTGTCCATCCATCTATCCATCCAGTTGAGTCTATCCATCCATTCATCCATCCATCCAGTTGAACATCCATCTATCCAATTGAGTACATCTATCCATCCATCCATCCATCCAGTTGAGTACATCCATCCATCCATCCATCCAGCCATCCATCTAGTTGAGTACATCCATCCATCCAGTTGAGTCCATCCATCCATCCAGTTGTAACCTGGCAATAGCGAGATTGATATTGTAATTCACTCAAGAGAGTTCTCCACAATATCAATCTGGGACTTCTCCATGGTGATTTTCTTGGGAAAGGCGGGACATTCTGTACAATACTTCAAGCTGATTAAACGATGCGGCATTGTCCACGTTTGTTTTGACCAATCAAGGCCACGGATGAAAATGTCGTCTTTGTTCTCGTCAAAGGGGAGGGGAGCGCCTCTCGCTGTTCAACATTCAACAAGGAAACGGTGAGCAATTCTGCCAGAATTAATTGCAGCGTCCATTTGTGTTAGGTTTGTTTGTTTGCTCCGGCGTCGGCGCTGGCTTCCTGGTTTCGTCACAGCTGCATGTCCCGCCCTAAACACAATGTTGCTTTGTGATTGGTGGAAATCAACGGGCTCGGTACACGATGTATTCTTGGGAGTTTGTGAACTCACAAATACCGCGATAATTCATCTTGCAGAGCAAGGTTAATCCAGTTGAGTACAAGATAAAATAAAATAAACGAAGTCACTAAATATTGTGTAACAAACTACAATTCTCAAACGACTGTTTGACCTTCCTTCTTCCGCATGGACCTACAGCAATAAAAACTGCTATTTCATGCAAATTTAAGGTAAAATACTATACTGTGGTATGTAGGTTTTTCTTTAAAACGGTCTGTCATAGTTTTGGGGGGAAATTTTAAGTATCAAAAGTACTAGTGGTATTGGTATTTGGTATTGGTATTAGTGACTAATCAAGAGTAACAAACTACAATTCTCAAACGACTGTTTGACCTTCCTTCTTCCGCACGGACCTACAGCAATAAAAACTGCTATTTCATGCAAATTTAAGGTAAAATACTATACTGTGGTATGTAGGTTTTTCTTTAAAACGGTCTGTCATAGTTTTGGGGGGAAATTTTAAGTATCAAAAGTACTAGTGGTATTGGTATTTGGTATTGGTATTAGTGACTAATCAAGAGTTAAGTACTCGTACCGGTATCAGTCTGACAAAAAATGGCTTTCAACTTCCCTATGAAGTAGCATTTTAACAAAAGTTAAAAGATGGTCACTATGTTTTTCATAAGGGTTATTTTCATGTAATTAATCAAGACATGCGCAACTGGATTTCATTCTAAAAATCACGTATTTTGATTGAGTATTTGTGTTATTGACAGATTTTCTCATTCAAAAAGTATAAATTATTTCTACAAAATTTAAAATATTTTCAAGCGATATGGTTAACACATTTAATACAAAAATGTATTTACTGTTATGTGTCCCAAATGAAATGTCATGATTTGCAACATGTTTTCTAATAGGCTAATTACATTTTTGGATCTATAGGACTTTTTTTCCTATTGCATAATATGCCTTTTCCATGCAAACTAACACAACAGGGAACATGCTTTTTTTGTTTGATTAATGTTGCCGTATAACATGTAATTGCACACGCACTACAGTAGGTGGCAGTGACGCTCTCATTGTCATCGTCAATAGTGTGTGCAGAGAGTACAAACAATGTTAATAAAGTTGTTCAGTAGATTTATATTTTTTTTTTCTTCAATATTAATAAGGATATAGTGGTATGCAGATACTTATTGAATAAAGCTGTTCTTCATAAATGAAAGTTTTCATTTTGTTATATTATGCTTTTTCTCATGCAAATTTAAGAAAACTTGTTCAGATTGCACTTGTTTTGGACTGCCATGAAATTAGTGCATTTATCTTCCGATTGTCTTTACTATTATGGCCTACAAATTGAACACATCGATAATACTTTAAAAATAGGACTGCAAGTACGGCTGTTTCAGCATGGGAGACATTTACCCATTTTATCTTAGAAGTTTGTTTTTTTGACTGTCATTTATTGAATTATATGACAATCATCCATAATCAATTTATAAGAGCCGCAGCAGTTTCTGGTAGTAATTCAATTCAAGGCAGACTGGCCTTTGTGGTGACGCTATGCACAAATTCACAACATACGTGCAATCTTGGAATCAAACCACAACACTTTGGCTGTCATCAGATCAAACATCTAAATGCAGATTGACAACCAAGCCCTCATGTCCAACATTACGACACCTTTCCTTCCGTTTTCCATAAAGAGCTCATAATGAGAAGTCATTCCATCTCATGATTAACTCATTCACTCCGAGCCATTTTCACTGAAGCAACCCACTTCACTTCCGGCTGTTTTACTGGATTTTGACTGATTTTGCAAGGTCCACAGAATATTATTTTCTATTGCTATAAAAACATGGAACCTACCAAAGAAAGATTAGAGTCTCTTCTTTAATCATGAAAAAAAAGAAGAAGTATATTTGTATCTGTTTCTGCTTGCAGCAATTAGCATTAGAATATAGCTAAGTTTCATCATTATTCCCAAACCGATTGAAAACACTGGGGAACATTTCCGAATGAACAATACTGAGCTCTTTAAGAAAGAAAAAAAGAATACAAAATAAAAATTAAAAATAAAAATAAAAATGAAAACACTGGGGAAAAGACCTTTGGAAAAAACATATTTATAAGTTTTTGGGTTTTCATGAATCATAACTCACTAAGTTAATCATTGGGCTGTTTCAACATACAGTATTGGTAAAATTTTCAAAGTCCCGTCCTGAAGTTGATTAGACGTTGCTGCTTTCAGTCATATTGCCCGAGCAGATGTTTAACGAGTGTCTGTACAACTGAATGGCATTCAATTATGAGCACATTTATCAGCATTGAGGTTAGAGCCCTTTCTAATTCACTCCTCCTCGGTTGTTGCAACATTAATACTCTCCCTCAAAACACGCACACGCACACGCACCCCCCCCCCCCCCACACACACACACGCAAAGACACACGCACACACGCACACAAATTCATTGCTCATCTGTTATCTCAACTTCCCACATTGGCAATCTGATATTAACGCCTGATTATGAAGTCTCCTTCTCACCTCTCCACTACTCATCCCTTGCCAAATGAACGCAGTGAATGAGCTTCTCCTACGCTGTTTTAACAAGATTAAAGCTTAGAATCAGGTATGGTTTCATACCAGTTTTATCCAGCTGGAAACTTGAGACTCACCAGTATCATTAGTGAGCAGACATAATGCAATTATTCTTGAAGTGGGGGGTCTGGTGTGCGTGTGTGCGTTAGTAAAGGCTTGTTAGGACTATGCTCATTTATCAGCTCAAGCAAAATTTACTTCAAAGTGAACTTTTTGTTACTTTTCCCTGTGGCTGCATGTTTTTGTCTGTATGACTTATACCTGTACGTTTATGTTGAAATATATGCGTTGTTTGCATACAACCATAATGATTGAGGTGAACTTTATGTTCAAGGCATCAGGAGTATTGGAGGTCAGAGGTCTCACATTCATCACAGTTAAGTGTCAGATATAGGCAGCGTAGGTGGGATACAGTGTATGCGTTTGTAAATGTGTGTGATCACTGCAGGATGACGTGAGTTATCTTTGTCGACCTGTCAGAGAAAAACGGTGTAGGAAGAGATGACAGAGAAGATAAAGAAAAAAGGAGGGAGAAGAAGAAGGGGACATGGAAAGGTATAAAAGTTGCAGAAGGTGACGAGCGGAAATAGGGCTGCTCGATTATGGAAAAAAATAATAATCAAGATTATTTTGGCAATTATTTAAATCACGATTATTCAAACGATCATTATAATTATGTAAGTTCCTTTTAGACCAAACAGAATTTATAACAATAATATTAACCCTAACCCTAAGAAAATGTTTAAATGTAATAAAACAAATAAAAATAAATATTAAGACAAATACAATTCCTTGAAACATTATTATGCAAGTTCCTTTTGGATGAAACAATTTTTTTTTTAATTTGTCATTTTAAACTTTTAAAGGGTGCAAATGTATAAATTTAAACAACTTTACGATTATGATTACTTAATAATTGTGGAGTGTAATAATTGAAATAGAATTTTGATTAATTGAATAGCCCTAAGCGGGAAAAAAAATGCAGGTTAAAAGTTGGAAATTGTGGGAAATAATAGGGATAAGGAATGAAAGAGGATAAAGTGAGGGGGAACAGGACAAGATGTGGATGCATGTGTTGGTTAAAAGAAATAAAACCCTTTGAAGGTACTATTTTCTCCACAATACAAAGGCTATTGATACTCATACCGCTTCCATTCCGTTAAGGTTACTTAATTACCAGTCTTCTTTCATCAGGGAAAAAAAGTACATTTGTATCTGTCTACGTTTTTCAGCAATTAGCATTAGAATATAGCTAAGTTTCATCATTATTCACAAACCTGTTGAAAACACTGGGAAAAAGAGCTTGTTGCAACATGGCCCTGGCTAATCTCTTATACTCTGCTGTCACCTGCTGACCGTATTTTGTAATAACTACCATTGCTTTAAGCGACCTCTTTAGGTCAGAAGCTGTATCAAAAGCCTTCTGTATGATCTGGCATTAAAAAAACATAAAAGTAAGTTTTTGGGAATGAAGGACAAAGTATTAAAAAACGTATTTATGCTTTTTGTGTTTGAATGAGTTAACCACCCTTCCGTCATGCTCAATTACATTTTGTCACCACTATTTTTCCGCTTGACATATTGTTTAATTTACTTTTCCTTTCTCATTAATGTCACCACAAATGGTATGTGCACATCGCACAGCCAACGAACCCATTAGCTGTTCAGTAACCTGCCTGACATAAAATTGTGCACCAAAGGACCCCTTAGCTGTCTAATAACGTGTCTGATGTAAAACAAACAAACTGAGCACTAAACTAAAGTTTGCATAAATGTAGCAATAATGAGGATTAGCATAGCAAGAGGGCTGTGCGCAGTGATCCCCAGTGCCCTGCGTGGGCGCATCCTAGCCATGAGCCACGAGGGTCACCTGGGAGTTGTCAGAGTAAAACAGCGCTGCAGGGGCTTGGTTTGGTGGCCAGGTATCGACAAGGACATCAAGACCATGGTAAAGGACTGTAAGGCATGCCTCACCAGCGGCAAGACAAGCCCGCCACCGCCAACACCGTTGCAGCCCCTCGCGTGGCCAGCTGCTCCGTGGTCCCACATCCAGGTGGACATCTGTGGGGACCTTCATGGCATTCCCCAGTACAAACGGTTCCTCCTTGTGGCCTTTGACCTGCACTCCAAATGGCCTGAAGTGCGCCCTGTTGGGTCTCCAACCACTCAAGTGGTCACTGGCTTCCTCTCCTCCCTCTTCGCCTGCTGGGGTGTGCCTGACACCATCACGATCGACGAGGGCCCCCAGTTCATCTCTGCGGATTTCACCTCCTTCAAGGAGAGGAGGGGGATCAAGCACGTCAGGACTGCCCTGTACCACCCACAAGCCAATGGGGGCGTAGAAAGCTTTAACTAGACCCTTAAGAATAGACTGAGAGCACACCTCGCTGATAATCTCCCATTTTTAGAAGCACTGCAGAACACCAAGCACTACAGCACTACAGAGCGACGCTTCATGCCACCACCGGCTGCTTCCCAGCTCTCCTCATGCTGGGACGTGAACTTTAACTTCCTTTGGATCGTCTACGGCCTCCTTTACAACACACTCCAGGTGTAGGAACACCTCCAAGCGACCAAGTGTCAGAGCAGCAGCGTCGCATGAAGCAGCGCTACGACAGGGTGCGGCGGGTGAGATGCCCCACACTCTCAGTGTCAGACTGGGACCGGATCCGTAGACCCAGCCGACACCACAAACTGCTTTTGTTTTGGTCTGCACCACAGCAGATCAAAGAGCAGCTGGGACCGGCCACATTCCATCTGGCTGATGGCTCACGGTGGCACGCCAGCCGCCTTAAATGAGTCTCTTCACCACCGGCCTCTGACTGGAAGGCTGCAGCTGAACTGAATCAAATGGATGTGGACTGTTCCCCTGCACAACCAGGGGCCCGGGCAGCAGATCCACCAGAGCTGGATGCGCCAGCTGCACCCATGCGTTTTCAGCCGCGCCAGACCCGGTTCCGCCGGAGACCTCTTTATCTCCAGGACTATGTTTAAAAGTTCCAGGGCATTTAGGTGTAGTGCATAGCCTGTTGCAGAATACACCACAAGGTGAACTGGTAGTCTACCCGGTTCATCCAGACAGGCCACCTATGTTCAAGTCTCTGTTGATGTTATGGTTATTTCAAATTTGTTTGCACTATTTTGAATGGGGGAGGATGTGGTGTATGGCTTTAAGCCACAGTTTACGGTCGCAGGGTTGTGACGTCACGGCGACCGGGCCCAACACATTGTTGATGAGAGTGAATGAGACAATAAAAATTAAGCAAGCACCAGCCGTTGTCCGCTCGTTATTGGGGTATAACAATACCCACTAACAACATTGACTATCACACCTTTGATTCCTAGCTTCAGGCTAATCACTCTATCTGACATTTTTTACCTCCAGGACATTCTTAACAAACTCCTCCGTCACGATAACTCCTACTCCATTTCTCTTCCTATCTACACCATGATAGAATAACTTTAACCCTGCTCCTAAACTTCTAGCTTTGCTCCCTTTCCACCTGGTCTCCTGAACACACAGTATGTCCACCTTCCTCCTCTGCATTATGTCAACCAGCTCTCCACCTTTTCCTGTCATAGTTCCAACACTCATAGTCCCTACTCTCAGTCCGAGACTCTTGGTGTTTCTCTTCTCTTTCTTCCTACGAACACACCTTCCTCCTCTCCTTCTTCGACCAACAATAGTCTAGTTTTCACCGGCACCCTGTAGGTCAGCAGCACCGATTCAAGTCAAGTCATGTCAAGTTTATTTATATAGCCCTTAATCAACGAAAAATATCAACGACATCCTCTAACCCCTCGAAACCACAAGAGGGCAAGGAAAAAAACAAAAAAACAACAACAGGCAAAAAATGAGAAACCTTGAGAAGGGACCGCAAATGTTGTAATCCCCCTTCCAGAATGATCAAGATGCAATAGATGCTGAATGGGCAAACATTTACATAGTTTGTGATACTAAACATTATTAACTAGAATAGTGCGAAAGTCCATTGAAGAAATTGAAGCACAGCAAGAAGACGTCAAGGAAGCGTGTACTCATCCAAATCCAGCCTGGTTGGTCGGAGCAGCTACAGTCCTCCTCAGATCGCATCCCGGGCAACCAGCACAGAACCCGTAATGCAGCATCCAAATCGCTCATCAACACCTAACTCCCTCTCCAAGCCGTGGAGAAGGGAGAGAAAGAAAGCAGCGTCAGTCATCAGGTACACATAAGTTTGCCAAATGCAAGAGTATAGAATTGAGTCTTAAGATGCGATTTAAACGTTTCTACAGAGGTAATGTGTCTGACCTCAGAGGGTAGGGCATTCCAAAGCACTGGAGCCCGAATCGAAAACGCTCTAGAACCCGCGGACTTTTTTTTAGCTCTTGGAATCACCAAAAGACCAGCGTGTTGCGAACGAAGGTCTCGTGTTGGAACATAAGGTACTATTAAATCAACGAGATAGGAAGGCGCTATGGCGATGGCGGTCGGTTAACCTGGGCCTCGACCAATCCAGTATGGAAGTCATAAATTTGATTTGCATGTTTGATTTGGCTAAAGTTTTACGTCGGAAGCCCTTCCTGACACAACCCTCTGTATTTATCCGGGCTTGGGACCGGCACAAGAAGACACTGGCTTGTGCCCCCTTGCTGCTACATTTGTAGAGTAATACATGATAATAATAATACAGGATGATATTAGTCTTGTTAACTTTTGGCATCCATTATACTACATTCAGCTTGCTATTTTATTAATTGTATACATTCCATTCTAAATATTTATTGAGAATCATAAATATACAGTCTTCAACATTGTTGGACATCTTTACGTTTATAGATACATTTAGTAGTCAATAGAAATATTTGTGGACATCACATCAACAGCTTAATGTTGTCTGTCTGATGACTGACAAAGAGACAAAGACAAGGCACAAAGTGGCTTTTTAATGTCAAGACTGAATCAATATAGGTAAAGTATTGGGCTGCAGGGAACAACAGTTGCTTTAAATGCTGTCCATGTATCATGGCTTTAGTGATGGAGGATCAATGAGCCTTTCTCACAGATGTTTCCCTCATACATTAAAACATTAAGCCCTTATCAAAGCTATATGCATTTCTTTGGAATTTAGAAAAGTAACTATTTGTGGGAATATGTTATTGTGATTTTTATTTTCCACACTTTTTAATAATACTTCAGATTTACACCGTTCACATTAGCATTCAGCTAATAGCATTCAGCTTTTCAGCATTCCCACGCAATTTCTGCAGAAATTGCACTTTGTTTAGTTTTCTTTATTCTTGTCATTATTAATTCCTCTTTAAAAGAAGAATTAGGCGCATTAAACCACCAGGATTGTACCCTTTGGCGACAATGTGATGCAGGATTCTGGTTGGTACATAATTTTCAGATAAAAAAAAAACTAACTTCAATGTAATTATTAAAAGAGATGAGTATTCCATCAATATTGACGCAAGGTGTGTCAATGACGGGGTTTTCTTTGCTCAATGCAACCGTCAAGTACAACCGCAATCATGTGTCTGACTTGCAGTGGGGAGTGAGGACTGGGAGGCACTCCGTCAATCTGACAGATTTCTGTCATTTGTCAAAAGAAACAAACAGGTGTGTTCTGTTTGCGCTCTTTGACAGGCAAAAATTTGCACAGTTGCATGCACTGTTTTTATCATACCTCGTCATAATAAAGCTGTCCGTACAGCAGGAATTTTATGTACTTTTATTTTGTAGGTGCTGCAGGAAGTGTTAATTTAATCTTTTTGACGTGTGGGAGGGGACGGGTTGAAACTTGACGAGTTGCCTGCGGTATACTTTTTAGCTAACTTGGCTGGAAGCTCATTTGGAATGTGCTGCGTTGGTAAACATTGACAGGCCTGAAAATTACGCACTTTTTGGCAGAAACCAAAATATGTGACCTATGTGAATCGTGGAGATCCGATGAAAATGTGGGAAGGGGGACTGCTGCATATGCTGAAGCTATCTTACCGGCTAACGTAAGTCAAGTGTTACCCTCCCGTCACAAACCACCCACAGCTTTCTTATTTAAACAGCACAATAAAAATAGCTAAACTTGTCACTGGGATAAATGTGTGTTTTTTTGCACATAACGTCATGTAGTTTCATAATTAGAGCATGTGTGAGTGTATGCGTACGCGTGTTTTATATGAAACTACCGCTGCAAATATTGCTTACTGTCTATGTCAATGTCTGTCTAGCTGTCTGTCTAAGTGAGCAGCTTACACCATAAAACTAAGCAATTGTTTCATATGGCCTTCAATCAGTCATTTCATCCATCCGCATTCATACAGCTTTGTCTGTAGTCTGTCTTTTTATAAATATACAGTTTGAAATTGTGCATTTTGAAATTTCAGTGCAAGAAACAGTGCAATGTGTAGTAAGGAATAAAGAAAGATCTTCAAATGAACAGCCACAACAAACCAGCGCTTATCTGAGAACGGTGGCAGCCACATTTACTCCCAGCCCACAAGTCAAAAGTGGCGTGACTAAAAGTATAACTATTTATACTTACTACTTATTTCTGAACTATATAACCTCTGACCCTAAAGTCAGGGATTGTTCGGCCATGGTGCAAATCTAGCCAGAACCGCTTCTGCCTGAAGTGCTTTGTGAAAAATGCGTAATTACACCAATAGTAGTAAATTAACGATATTTAATTTGTTTTCTATTTAAAATTGTTCTTTTTTGCCGTAGTAAAGTGGGATTACATAATGTATTTTTGTCATAGCGAATTACAGTAGCAATAATAAAGATGAGTTTTTCCCTGAAATGTTGTAGAATGTGCCAAGAGAATGTCAGGATGATGATCCAGCTAGTTAGTTTAATTAAGATTTTTTGCTTCTTATTTATGTTTACCCGGTGTACCTCACAACATCATCAGTTTAAATTGGAAAGACCATATTGAATTGGCAAGTGGCATAAAATAAATATGTTTGATTCTGTTTTCAACTCTAAGGCTAATGATATGGTCTCAACTGCTTATATGACACGGAGGTCATTTGTCTTCATGACACTCTCCCACACAAAAACACACACGCGTGCGCCAGCAGGCTGGCAGGCACACACGTACACACAAGCACACACACGCACACGCACGCACACACACACCCTCACACAGTCAATGTATCATTTTATATAATGCGCCACGACCGCAACCATGCAGTCCAGTGTGAAGTCTGCCCTATGCCTGTCAGGGATAGGCTGGGATAAGCTCCACTTATATATATATATATATATATATATATATATATATATATATATATATATATATATATATATATATATATTAGAGCTGTCAAACGATTACATTATTTAATCAGATTAATCACATTTTAGAATTTTTATTAATCGCTTAACAAGCAATCAACGTTTTTTTCCCGCCAAATTTGAAGAGCACCGGTTATGTGTTAATTCTTTTAACATTTAATGTTATGAGGACGTCTTCAACATTTTTGGATCCACTGCACACGCTCATCCTCCTCTTTTTCTAATCAGTTAATTACTTGCATAATTTAAAATGGAAAAAAAAATAACCGCAATATTTTGACATGAACAAATATTCTAAATGTGATACGCAAACATTTATTAAATGCTTTACTTTAATGCATGTAATTATGTTTATTGCTCAAACATAACCTGTGCTACCTTGAACATAGCCATCCACTGTCACGCTAAAGGATAATCTATGGTCAAAATTAATAGTGCGGTTAATCTGCGTTAATTCATGATTAATGGGATAATTTTTTGTGATTAATTAATCAGTTAACGCTTTAACTTTGACAGCACATATATATATATATATATTTGTATATATATATATATATATATATTTGTATATATATATATTTGTATATATATATATATATATATGGTCCTGCTCACCATTATTGGCACACATGAAGATAAAGTACATAATGTGGAATATATTGTGAAAAAATCAAGTAAATTATTTTATTTTTTATAGAGAATTTGTGTTTTATCCTAAAGACCAAATGATTAAAAAACAATTTAAAACAATAAACAATGGGCGGAAAAAATAGAAAACTTAAAATGTGCTTTGTCACTGGTATTGGCACCCTTTCCTGTAAATCAGTATGGAAACACATTGTGACTCACTTTTGGTAAATCACAAAAGAGAATTAATTCCCTGTTCTAAATTGTCTGTGCCCAATTGACATGAATTAACCAATGAATGATGACTTTGATGTTTTTAAAAGCCACCTGTTATCCCCTATAATTTTCTCAAAATCGTGAAAACAAAGGAACTGTCTGAGGACATCTGAAGTCCAATTCAGATTCCTGCTGGTGAGACATACCCGGAAAACCTCTCCAGGGAGACATCCAGGAGGCATACGAACCAGATGCCCGAGCCACCTCAGCTGGCTCCTCTCGACATAGATTAGCAGCGGCTTGACTCTGAGTCCCCTCCGGATGACCAAGCTTCTTACCCTATCTCTAAGGAAGAGCCCGGACACCCTGCGGAGAAAACTCATTTCACCCGCTTGCATCCGGGATCTATTTCTTTCGGTCACGAACTGTAGGTCGTAGGTGAGGGGAGGAACAAAGATCACTAAGATTGGTAAATGGGGAGCCTTCCCTTTCGGCTCAGCTCCTTTACCATTACAAAGACTGCATCAGCATCGAAACAAACTGAGGGCATAATTTAGATTAGATTTTTAGAGAAAATGTTGCTTAAAGTTTACATTGTACATTGTTTTATAAATTCTAGAGATAGACCGATATGCTTTTTTCAGTGCCAATACCGATACTGATTATCGGCAGTCAGGGAGAAAAAAAAAGTTGCTGTCAATATTTTTAATAATAAAATAATAATAACTCCAGCACATGACTGCTTAAATACCTTTAAGCATATGTTTCTTAAACAGCTTTTGTGATTTGCAACATGTTAAAGGGTTTTTAGATCTTAGAAAACAGACAACTTTGTTTTAAAATTCTGACAGAAAGTGTATTGTGCTCCCAGGCTCAGCATTATGTCTTATAAAGTTAAATGAAAACAAATATCTAAAATTTACAATAGTAAATAAGTTTCCCCAAAAATTTATATAACTGAAATGTTCAATGTTCATCTTTGACTTATCTTTGTTTTAAAGTTCAAAAACAAAAAGTGTATCTTCAATGCAGCTACTGGCCATTAGTGATGGGCATGACAGTTATTTTAAGTGAATGGAATCTTTAGAATCAGTTCATTAAAAAGAACCCTTGAAAAGCTTTGTTCATAGAATCGTTCGTCTACGCAAATAGCCACTAAAAACGACTATTAGATTAGCCCGTGAGCTAATGTTAGCTCGAGGGCTAACCTAATAGCTGTTAATTTGTGAGCTAACGGTTAGCTCGCGAGCTAACCATTAGCTCACAGGCTAACCGTTCACCCGCACGCTAACTCCCAAATAGCCGCTAAAAACGGCTATTAGATTAGCCCGTAAGCTAACGGTTAGCTCGTGGGCTAACCTAATAGCCATTAATTTCGCGAGCTAGCCGGTTAGCTCACGGGCTAATAGCCGCTAATTCGCGAGCTAACACATTGGCAACTAGCGGGGCTTTATTTATATAGCTTATTTAATACACAAGGTAGGTAGTAAGTATAACTTCCCTCTTAAACTGCACACCGGCCCTTATGCATTTGATTTTCTCTCTTCTGCATCTGAGCATCTAGAGAAGAACTGAGCTTTTGCTGCTTATTGGATGTTATCACTGCGCGAGCAACCACTCAGATGGTGCTGTGGGCGGGCCAATGCAGCAAGGAGTCAACAGCCGCTGACCTTGAGCAGAGAAAAGTGCCCGTCAGAGCAATAATAACAGTTTTTAATATATCGGCCATCAAAACAAAAAAAAAGAGGCAGATGCCGATATTAATAAAATGCTGAATATCGGCACGAATCCTCACATGATTAAACTATAGCTACGCTACGTGTATTTCTCGCAAGTTTCTAAGTGTTTTTTCCGCAAATTTGCCACTTTATAAACTCGCAAATTTACGAGTTTTTTTTCTAGCAAATTTGCCACTTTATAGGTTTTTTCTCTCGGATTATTCCCCCCGCCCTCTAAAGAAAATATAGATTTATACGTGGCCATAATACGCCGTCGTAGTATTAGAGCCACGTATAAATATTATAAAAATACTTGCCCCTTTATAAAGTGGCAAATTTGCAAGAAAAAAATTCGTAAATTTGCGAGTTTATAAAGTGAAAAATTTGCGAGAAAAACACGTAGTGTACTACTCGAATGTTTGTGCCAATACTTTTCGGTCTGGTTTTCAAATAAGGAGATAGTAATGGCTTTGACCATATATTGTTAAGCATTCACACTTTGAAGCGTTGGGTACTGCCAGCGACAAAGACGCCTCGCTTTGCGAAAGTCCACACCCTGAGGCAATTCCAGGTCCAGAAAGTAAAAACCCTGCCACAGTTTGGCTTTAGCCCCAGGTGCTAGCTAGCTAGCTCCCTAACTAGCTCCCATGGCGCTTGTTTACCTGCTAGCTAGCTTGCTAGCCATTCAAGGGCTAAAGCCAAACTGTGGCAGGGGTTTTACTTTCTGGACCTGGATTTGCCCCCTTTGCATAAAATACTCGAGTTTTCATCCTTGGGTCCCTGTAAAGATGTATAAACTTAAGCTATTACTTTGTACAGTACTTTAAACTAAGGCTAACATATTTTGTTACTTGTGTAACAGTTAAAATATAGCATACAACATGTACACATACTGTGTGATTTTGACTGAACCTTTGTGCTGGTTGACACACTTTTTGATTGAGAAATACAAAATGCTGCAAAAACAACTACAATAGATTCAAGTGTAGGGAGGACGGAAGACTGAGAGACATTAATTATCACTTCTATAGTGGTTAATTAATTTGATGGACAGCAATGTATTGCGGAGGGAACCTTGCTGCATGATTAATATACTGACAGCCTAATGGGTAAACGTCAACCGTATTTGTACAGCTTTGCATGCTATGCTACACTCGACGCACACACAAACCCACAGCCACAGAGGAGACGGAGAGTTGCAGCAACTCTCATGCTTCAATGTGACTGCAGCGGATAGCAATTAGTGAGGCCATTTGTTTGACTGACACCTGACCGGCTCTGGGGAGGTGTCGGAAGATGAATGAAGCGCCTCCACAAGTACGCAATCAACAGGTGAAGATTAACTGTCTCTGAAGATGCCATTTGCTTAATGTCTTTCTGTTTTCTTTATGTCTCTGTCTATTTGATCAGCTTTACTTTAAAAAAGAAAATTTAACAAAATGGGAGCTGCAGAATGTAGGAGCAATCCATCCATCTGTTTTCTATACATCTTATCCTCACTATGGTCAGTTGGTGTGCTAGATCTCATGTGTTGGTTGTCGCAGACTGTGAATTGCAGCTTAGCTATATGGTTAAAAATAATAATTGAACTATTTGTCCTTTTTTTTTTTTTTTTACCAAGTCATGCCAAGATTGAGCTAATTCTTCATGAATATGGTAGAGGAATGTTGGATGGAATGGAAAGATTTAAACGAGTAAGATGGAAGGGTGTGTCAGTAGTCACCATGGTAGACTGCCAGTCAAGTTCCCTGTTTTGCTAAAAAGTGATCAAGCTCTGCTCTTGTTTTCTTGGCTTGCATGTACCTGTGCTGAATTTAGAAAATTACATGATTTCTCAACAGAACATAACTGTTCGACCAAGGAGATGTGTTTTTTTTGTTGTTGCTTTTTTTTTTTTTTTTGTTGCTGTTGTAAAGCCCGTATCTTATTGAGTGGCGACAGTTAGCAAATGTTGATTTTTCATCAGAATTGCAAACGGCCGCAAAGGCATTCGACAAACTTTTGCATACAGTTTTAATGCTCACAAACAGTTTTTCTTATCACCAAAAAATCTTGGCAACAAGAAAAACTATTTGTGATAATCTGGCAAACGTCTTTGTGACCTTTTGCCACCTTGAACAACCCTTGACTAAAAATAAATAAATTAACGTTTGCTACCTTTGCAAACTCACAAGCCGTTACCGCTCAGTGAGATACGTGTTTAAGTGTACTGAATTTGTTAGCTTTGGTTTAGGGTAATGAAAATCTCACCTTAACCCCAACCCTATTTTATTTACAAAGTATTCACCATATATACAGGCTAATGGTGGTGGAGATTTGAGTTCTGCACGGATGTGGAGAGAAGGGGCAGATAATGGGGCACTACAGCCAGACTCCCTTGACAATGAAATTGTCCAAACGACAACACCATAAACCAACAGATCGAATCTACCTCTTTCAATGCTAATTTAACGTCATCAAAACACGGCAATCAGTGCATGTATTCTCTATAAAATTAAAAATCTAACAAAATGGAAGCAGGAATCTGAAAAAAAAAATGCAACGTGGGCCCCCCTTTCAACTGGCTCCCCACTAGAGGGAGGGGCCAGGGATTTTGGCTGCAGTTTGGGTGAGTGAACATCAAAGGCAGAGACCTTGGTGATCCAATTCTCCAAGAAGCTGTTTTGAGGAACGTCCTCTGATAGGGGAGGAGCCTTTGCTGATCTGAAATGTTGAGAGGGGCAGGAAGGACATGTACTTTACGCCCCCCCCCCCCCCCCCTGTTTCATTATGACCACGATACGACCCTCTCCACTCACCCAATTTTCGCCAAGTAAGGCCACAAAAATCTTTGTTAAAAGAGAGGACCAATGTTTTGCGTACATTGGGTGGGCACTAAGCCTCCATAGTGTGCTCAGTTGTCCTAGAACTACTGATGCATTTAAGTTAAACAAAGACGTTGGAATGTTTACCTCCATGTCAGAATATATGCATATGAATTAGAGGTGTCACAACAAGTTGATTAATCAACAACTATTTGATTATCAAATGAATTGCTAATTCTTTAAGTATTTAGGTATCTCCCCCAAAAATGCTCCATCTCAGCTTCTCAACAGTAAGTAAATATTAGCATAATTATGTAGTCCCCCATGAAAGTTGAGTGATTAATATATTTGTGCTGAATCAAAATAAAAGAATTGCTTTTACTTTGGAAAACAATGATCAACATTTTTGACAAATTTTAGTCATGTTAATGGTCATTACCATTCATGCCAAAACAGTAACTGAATCATAAATAACGTAAGTGTGTTTGAGCAAAGTCAACTTGAACTGTTTTTGAATAAAGGGATGGATTTTTTTTTAAATCTAATTAATCTATTAATTAACAGATTAATCAATTATTAAAGCGACACGCGACTTAATGTTTATTCTCCTTCATTCTATGAGGCAGTATGTATGAACATTAAAAGAGCAAACAATGTAATCTGATCCCCTGAAAAAAGGTTTAAAACCATTAGGTAGCAAAATAATGACGTACCCTGTATGCGGACATATTGGAAATTTTTGTCCAATTCACATCATCGCTGTGACGTATTGCATGAATCAACACGGCACTGTTCATTTTGGACTTGTTTCGTGGTCTGTTTTGCAATGAAAATTCCGCATGGCGTTGTCAAGTATGGCCATTATTTATTGTTTTGTTTTGTTTTATTTATTTTTGCCAGCTCCATCCCGGAACCATGTTTACCAACCCATTGTAAATATTTACAGCAGATACATTGCAGCCACAATACAACCTTATCACGACTGCCTTGCATGTTACATCAAATGTCCAAACAGAAATAGAGCCAGACAATGTTTACATTCTTACAGGAACAGCAATACATGTTATCAATGCAGGTGTATAAACAAAAGTTAACCTTGGCAGTGTCAGCAAGTGATGACGAGGCATTTGGCTACTCCAGCAGCGCCGTTTGCAATCTTTTTCTTCCGGTCAACAAACCTGATCAGAACTGCCGGTGGTCGTGTCCCCCCAGTTGGAAGCGGAAAACACACCTGAATGTGTGCTGGATCCACAATTAATCCCAAATCTCTGAGTCGAGTTGTTACTTGCTGTTCCACAATCTCGCTCGCTGAAGCTTGGTCAAAATCAACTGTACTTGTGCCGGCCGCAGCTCTCGCCGGAATGCCGCGGCGCAGTTTAATCTGGATACCTGTAACTATCACATCGTTGATACGAAGATTCTGTTCCAAATCATCCACTTTATGTTTCAAGGCGACAATACGTTAATCTTTTTCTTGTGTCTCTTTTTTCAACTGCTGAATTTCCTGCAGAAGTGGCTCAATGCTCTTTTTTCATTTCAAGTATTTCGGTGACCATTTCTTTGAGTTTTGCAAGAGAAGATTTTATCTCCTTAGTCTCGTCAGCTCTTTTTCCGCCAGGCACATTGCAACAATGTAGTTAAAAATCCCAATGTCAACAAAATAGTTATAAATCACGAGCAAGTGCATCCTCGACAGATGCGTCCTTGTATTTATTTATTTAGATGGCACTTCTGCGGAAGAGGATTAGGGCCAATGAAGAGGAAAAAAAAGGTTGGCAGGATTCTGACTTTATTCTACTTTATGACTAACTTTATTCTCAGAATTCTGACTTTAAACTGAGAATTCTGACTTTAATCTCAGAATTCTGACTTTAAAGTGAGAATATTAGTAGCACTAATAAAGTCAGAATCCTGAAATTAAAGTGAGAATTCTGACAATAAAGTGAGAATCCTGCCAAACTTTTTTTCTCTCTCTTCACTGGCCCTAATTCTCCTCCCACTTCTAATCATCTCAGGTTTGATTATTGTTGTATTGCAAAAGTGACTGGTCAACACAGCCCGGCTGTACAGTGGTGTACAATCGGTCCATTTCGGCGCCATACAGTATATACGAGAACCGTGACTGATTGTCCCCAAAATGTATGACTACATGTGCACACATGTGCTAATCATCTGTTGACAGGGGACCATAGACGGTAACAAATTGTTTTATATTACTTTCAGTCAAATTTCTCATTTTAACAATAAATATTTACAAGACTGTGGAAACGCACATAAACACACAGTATTCATATGTGTACAGTAGATGAATATGAGCTCTCCTTCCATCCTCTAATGAGGCCAATATTAAGAGCATTTAAAAGACTGCTGTTCCAGGACATTAGCATTAATGTTTCTGATGATGGTACACAAGTCAAATGTCAATGGTGGAGCCTGGCTCAGTCTAATGACTGAGACAGGGGATCACTTTAATGAGTGGATACCAATTAATTCTGACCTGCTGATCTTTGGCAGCTCCCCTGTGATCCACCAGACATGAGAGAGTCATTCCAAAAATAAAATAGCCATTTCTTTTTGGAGAGAAATTGGTGGCGTTTGTAAACAGTAGAATTTTAAAATAAGTATGAATGTCATTTGATTATTAAGAAATTACAAAAATTACGCAGCAATATTTTTGTGCCTAGCGCAAGTCTAAATGTGAATGGGAATAGTTTTCTTTTAGCATTTTCGTAGGTGGAGTTAGAAATTGGCGTTTGCACCATTGTGGGACGAAACACAGCTGACCCACCCTCATTCGCTTTAAATACAGCACAGGTGAGGTGCGTGGTCTACATGGCGGAAGCTTGACAGTTTTTTATGATTGCATAATACACTAAAAATAAAGGAATTACTGTACATAATTATCAACACCTTACACTCAAGGAGCAAAAAGTTGGACCAGATTTTCACCGCTATAAACACAAAGTAAGCCTCACACTTTTTACAGAACAGTACACGCAGTGATTTGCATTAAATACATTTGCATACATTAGACACAGACGTACATCACAATGTCATTTCCTTGCAATTCCAAAGCACAAGTTTTCAAAGTCCGAGCCCTGTTTTCTAATTTTGTGCTGAAGCAATTGTAAAAAAACAACTAAAAAATACTCATAGCAACCATAAAAAAACATAATGTACGACACCGTATTAGGGCCATGTATAAATATATATTTTTTAGAGGGTGGGGGCAATATTCAGAGAAAAAAAAAGACTCAGTAACTTACGATCAATACACGTAGCGTAGCTATAGTCTAATGTGAGGATTCATTTGGTGGTTAATGGGACACTGTTTATAAAATGAAAAGGCAGGATGGAGATGGATTTATTCTTATTTTAAACTTTACTCGTCATACACGGCAGCGAGAGGGACAACACTTCCTGATCCCTTATCAGCTGACTAACACTAACCAATCAGTAGCTAGCATACTTTAGGTAAATGCAAGTGAATGACGGAGAGCAGCAGATTCGACACATCAACTTAGCTACTTGTACAAAAAAATACCAAAATGTATGAATGTGTAAATAATAATTCTGGAAACATAAATGTACAAGTAAATACTTATTTGAACAAATTAACTTAAATGCTTGATCCTCAGGGTGTGGACCTTCCAAAGTGAGGCATCTTTGTCGCTGGCAGCACCCAACGCTTCAAAGAGTGAATGCTTAATGATATGGTTAATCTCTGCTAAAGCAATTACTATCTCCTTATTTGAAAACCCGACCGAAAAGTATTGGCACAAACACCCAAGTAGTACGCTATGTGTATTTCTCATAAGTTTCTGAGATTTTTTCTCGCAAATATGCCACTTCATAAAGTGGCAAATTTGCGAGGTATTTTTCTCGGAATATTGACCCCACCCTCTAGAAAAAAATATATTTATGCGTGGCCCTAATACGCCGTCGTAGTAATGGACTCTTGTTTTGAAAGAGCAAAAAGATAATCAGTCTGCTTTCATGCAGGATGACATGAATTACAGAAGATTTACTACAGAGAGACTGAAATTTGAACAGTTTTAAATAAGACAAGGTATTTAAACGATAAATCGATTATCAAAATAATTAGGAATGTTTTACAGTAATATTTACAAGGATTCTTCTCACCATTGTCATACTTCATCCGAGTTGCCCTGTAAAGTAGCGGTCAGCCTCAGTAGAGAAAAGAGCCACCTACACTGAATTACCAAGAAAAACAGAAACCACCCACGGCCCCAAAAAGAAAGAAAATCTGCTGGCCAAACAGGCAGACATCTCCCACATGGTCAGCTTGAGCATGTGTGTGTGTGTGCGTGTGTGTGTGTGTGTGGGGGGGGGGGGGGGGGGGTGCGTGCGTGCGTCATAGGGGAAGGAGTGGTAGGGGGATGGAGGACTGTTGGGAGGAGTAGGGGGTTTTGGCAATTTGGGGTGACAGTGAAAACTACTGCATGTGGGTGGACACTGACAGACCCTGACAGACATAATGGCATCCAAACAATATACATCCAAACAATATACGACAACATCAAGCAAAAGAAAGCAGGGCAAAGATATTTGCTGTATGTCTTTCCATGCCATCCTCATGTTGGCACCACTTAATTTTATTTTATAGGGTTTAGGTAACTTTTTATTTCTTCAGTTTTGAAGTGCGTTTAAAACTGAAAGGTTCATAATAATAGTATGATCTCTACAGACGTTAACATTTGCTGGAGTTGTAAGATACTTAAGGGTGTGTTCTATGGAGGATCAAAACTACCAAAATGAAAAATCAATAAATAAATAACAGCGGATATAAAAAATATAATAATTAAAAAAATCACAAAAATATATAAATTCAAATAAAAACAAACAATATATATATATCCATAAATAAATAAATAAAAGTAAAAATAAATACAAAAATAAAAACCGAGATTCAAAAAATAAAAATATAAAAAGAAATGTCGAAATAAATACAAAAAGAAACTTATAAATAGTAGTTTTGTATTTATTTCAACATTTATTTTTATATTTATATTTATTTTTTAATCTTGTTTTTATATTTTTGTATTTATTTTTGCTTTTATTTATTTATTTATTTATTTATTCATGAATATATTTATTTTTTCATTTATATTTTTTTAATTAAAATGTTAAATTATATTTTTTATATCCATTTATTTATTTATTTATTTATTTAGTCATTTAGTCATTTAGTCATTTATTTATTTTTAATTTTGGCAGTTTTGGTCCTCCATAGTGTTCAACTTAAAGAACACAGATGCTGCTACTGATGCTGTATTGTACAGTATTTTGTTTTATGATATGCTTTCAATTAGTTTTTCCCTTCAAATATGTTTGTGATTTAGTCAATTTAGGTGTTTTAATCTGTTAAAATGTGTTAAAGCATGTGGGAGGGGTTAAACTAGTTAATACAATATTTTTTATTTGGCCTCTGAGCCTCTATCCAGCCTGTGTCCATATTTTCCTCCACCAGATAACGATGTACATGAAACTAAAAGCAATTTTCTCTTATCATTTCATCCATTTATTTACAAAACACAAATTCCGTTCTGTTCCGTCTTCAATTCCGCTTATCCGGGGTCGGGTCGCGGGGGCAGCAGCTTTAGCAGGGAAGCCCAGACTTCCCTCTTCCCAGCCACTACAACACAAATTGTTATGTAAAAACACAATATTATGAATGAAAGATTAATAAGAATAAAATAAAACAGCTACCTATTTGATAAATAAATACAATTCAAAATAGTAGTGCAGCCAGTTTTCAAAGAATTGAACAAAGTGGAATTAATTACAATTACTAATTTATTTATGGTACATTGGAAAGAAGTTGAAGTAATGTTCTTATTGCCTTTGCATGATAGTACATTCATTTATATCCTGCAGTTCCTTATAAAATAAATGCATAAATAAAGTCTAATTACAGTACAGCAAATTTGTGTTTTTCTTTCAGTCCAAAAACTTCAGGAGCCCTGGTGACATCGAGAAGAAAGATGAAACATTTTAATTACAAGTTGAACTATCCTGCAGATTGGGGGCTAAATTGAGCAGAAAAATAGTAGCACACCGAGGGATTGTGTTTGCAGCAGAGAAATGTTGATTGATCTTCTGATGAAGAAGCTGGAGGGGAGCGTGGCCCCCGCTGCTTTCCTCCCCCGGATGACTCTGGAGCTCTTGCTGAAATACAAGACTGGTAATCGAGCGGCCGGCCGGCGTGGTGTGGGCGTGCCGAGTGTTGGGCCATCAAACCCCAAAGACCATATCAGTAACGCCACAACCCCTCTTTTCTTTTTCGTCTAATCTAGTGTTCACTTGATCTTTTTTGTCTTTTGTATTTTTATTTTTCATTTTTACACTCTCTTTGACTCTATTCCTCCCTTTCTGATCACTTAGTCTTTTCTATTCTTTTGTTGTTTTTTTCCTATTCTTGCTTTTCCTTCTGTCAAAGTAATTCTGCTCACTCCCTGCCTGCATATTTACTGTATACCCAATTCTATCCCCTTGCTTCCACAGAGGTTATGCTGAACCCATTTAGGCTGCGTAGTGCGTTCACACTGCAGCTCAAGAGAGAGGAGAGAGTGCTTGGAAGGGAAACTACTGACACGTCTGTGAATATATATACAAAGCTGTTTTCAGTAAGTTGACATGTGTGGTGATAGTAGAAATTCAGCCCTGCAGACGGTTCATCGCGAACGACAATGACGCGACGTCATCTTCGGTAAACAGCTCAATGAAATTAGGAGGTTGAGAAGTGTCCCCTCATTTCCCGCAAATTACCTCTTCCAACCTTGCTACTCCGTTTTTCTGAATATTTTTAAAAATGTTTTTCTGAGTAATTTTTTCTCCTGTCTTTCTAAATATCCCCCCATTTTTTAAAATATTTTTTAATGTCAGAAAAAAATTCCTTAAAACTGAAAAAAATACACACAAAAAAACCAAAGCCTTGTGAAAAAAATTGTCAGAAAACCAGGAGTTGCACAATTTATTTGTACACTTGTATGACAGTTGTGAAACTAAAATAAAGGTTCGCCTCTAAAAACAGATTATTTTCTAATTGCAGTGTTAAAATTATCAGAAAATGTTTCCAGCGTGTTTTTGTTGTTTGTTTGTTGAACATATAAACTAGCAACAGAAATATAGCAATTAAAATAAGAAAAGGAAAAAGATTAAAAGAAAATATATTTTTTACATACATAATCATCATTAAGCACAGCTTACATGTTCAAAAGGGAGTCAAAAGAAATAAAAAACTTCGCGAGTCCTACCCCCTTACAAAAGACAAAAAGAAACAACACAAACTTACACATAAACAGTTTCAAGTTATATTATTTAAAACAAATATAGGACATTACAGAAATTGTATATATTTTCTTCTTCTTTTTTTAAAACAAATTATGGTAAAATTACGAATTTTTACTGTTAATTTCTCAGTAAATATATATATATTTCTCTTTTTTGGGGGGGGTTTACAATTGAATTTTACATTTTATCCCATTAAATAACAAATAAATACTTGTTGAAATTATGATACATTTGTAAACATATTTTAACAATCAATATATGTATTTCTCATGGAGTTTTTTTTGTAAAAGAAAATAAATATTGTGTGCTTTTACAGTTACAGTGATTTCATGTTATTTTACATTTGACATGTAAAATCTGAGTTTATTTTTGTAAATTAAATGATATTTTTAAAATACAGAAAACATTTAAAATAAAAAGTAGTTTTTTGTTTTTTTGTTTTTACAGTGCAGTACCCATATATAAGAAGTAGAAATTTACTAAATAATACATTGGAATTGATTGTATTGTATTGTAAATTAAATTATATTTTTAAAATATAGAATTTTTTTTAAAGTAAAATTCTGTTATATATATATTTTTTACAGTGCATTAAGGGGGGGAAAACACCACAATAGATGAGTCTTTAAGGTTATTTAGGAGAAAATGTAATGGATAAGAATGCAATTGGAATATTAACTACTGATAAAATAAAATTGCTACATTGGGATCCAGAGGTCTTTGTTAAAAATTATGTCATTGTTTTTGTTTGTTTTTCATTTTTCAAAAGTACTATTGGTATCGGTGCTTGGCATCAGTGACTACTCAAGGGTTAAATACTCGTATGGGTATCGGACATCTTTATAGGAACTATACATAATAATAACAACAGAAATAAACCGTGAACAGACACAGAGTGACAGAAAGTAGGGAACTAATGCTGCATTCAAGGAAGGTGGGAAGTCGTACTTTTCCGACTTCATACCAGGAAGTATGCACGCGAATGCCCCTTTGAACTCGGAAAGTTATGAAATCCAAAAAAAAGGACCCCGACTTCACCGTTTTAAATCACTCAACAATGGCAAACCCCGTAGAGACAAAGACCGTGAATGGCAAAACATAATTTACACTATTCTAAACATATTTAGCTATTGATTGATTATAACATGAATTATGTTACTTGAAATTTTATGTAACCCAATGTGATTTGATTGTTAACCAGAACAACAAACAATTTATCGGAATCATCTTTGTCATTTACATTTGCCGTGAAAGCTTTAAGGTCGGAAATGGGAGAATCCAAGTGGGATATTTCCGACTTCCCACTTTCCTTGAATGCAGCATAAATAGAAGATAACTGAGGAGACAACGAGGTACACCTGGACAGGACACAAGTGGTTGAGTATGCTGATTGGTAGACACAAGAGTTTATGCTGACGAGGACAGGTGGAAACAATAAAACGAAAAAATGAGTAAAACAGGGCAGGAACACTGAGTGCAAGACAACATGAAACAAATGTAATGTAAAAAAATTCACAAAAACACAAATCGTGACAGAAATAATTAACACATACTGATACTGTGTGTCATTGTCATGAATAATGATATTAGTTTCCAAGTATTTGAATGAGTGCCTGAATCGTTCTTGTACATCAATGTATTTATTCTTATTTTTTTGCTATTTTCTGAGTAGGTTCTGTTAATTATTTCTACGTCTTTTTTTTCTCTGATAGTCCTTCATATTCTACACTTCCTCCTGTCATTCTCTGTTCCATGGTCATTTTATATTCCCATATATGTTGTTTCTAACCTTTATTATTATTATTATTATTATTATTATTATTATTATTATTATTATTATTATTATCATATCAGGCACTTTTTATTCTCCAATTGTGGGAATGAGAGCAATTGCCTTCTACTTGGGTTCAAACCCCGCTTGGACCACATTTTAGTACTTTAGTAATTTATCTTTCAATTTACTTCATAAGCACATGCATTCAAACCTTAGCATTCAGCTTTTCAGCATTCCCACACAATTTCTGCAGAAATTGCACTTCGTCTAGTTCCTTATTCTTTTTTCACGTTTTCCCTCTTTTTGTACTATTTCCATCTATTATCCCTAAAATCCTTATTTGTCTCTCTTTTTCTTCCTCAGTCTTACCATCTTCACTGCCCCAAATGATCTCTCCTCCCCTCTCTTATGCAGGGCTTTCACTCAAGCCTTGCTTCTCCACCACAATGTGCAAACATTTTTGCATCCGTGGGCGAGACAAGAGAAAAACAGGCCACATTATCTGAGGACGTCCCAAAAGCCCAACCATTTCCTCATCTGACTTACTGGAGGCGGGCAAGAAACATTCTTAGAAATGTGAAACATTCAGATGAGTTTTATTAATGCTGGGTTTTTCAAACACTGTCAGTGTTCTGGAGAAACTTAGAGGCTTTTGTGAAGGCTGAGCTATTGTCAATGGGCTTCTTACACAATCAGCAGCTATGTTCTAATCATGCGACCTTACTTTGGTTTAAACATACTGCTGTGAATGTCCTACTGTACATGTATGTGCTTTTTGCTATGTGGCAAATGATTGCTACTGATGATAATTAGAAGAGCGTAAAGACCAAATGTGAGGTAATTTCATAAAATGCCAAAAAGGGTCACAAGTGAAGTACTTAAACATTGTCCAAAAAATAAAGCATGACAAAATAATTTATAGTTTGTATATTTGACAAAATAATTGTTTTTCCAAAGTTAGGGCTTGGCAACCGACAAACTCAGAGGTGATACGTCACACCGGGGACAACAATGGCAGAGCTCAATACAAAAAGTATACAAAGCCAGTCACAAATGGATTCAGAAAGCAATATGTCGAGCTTAAATGACATGAGTGAGAGAGAGAGAAAGTTTGCTTGTGTTATTATTATATTTTTATTATTTATTTTTTGTAATAACTGCCCCTGCGCACCATATTACACATTCCCTCCAAAAAGTATTACAAATATAAAAAAAAAAAATATTATGTCACCTTTAACCCAAGGTAGTGCATGATGGAAGTGAGTAGTGGTCAGCAGTAATTAGCAGCTAGCAGCAGAGCACAACAGAACACTTACAGGATGCACTAAAATGACGGACAAACGAGCCAAAACATATAATTTTCACCCAGAGTGGGAGGAAGATACGTTTTTTGTTTATTATAATTCAAAACCCGTCTGTTTAATCTGCAAAGGAACAGTGGCGTTGGCGAAGAAAAGAAATGTGGAGCGGCACTTTATGTCATGTTTTGGGTTCTGTTTTCCTTGTGTGTCTCCCTTGGTCTTGTTTAAGTGTGATCCTGCCCTTCCTCGTGTGATCCAATCAGTGCCCTCAGCCACTTGTGTCTTGCCCCAGGTGTGTCTTGTTGTGTCGTTAGTCTGTGTATTTAGTCTGCTGTCTCCCCTCTGTCTGTGTCGGGTCATTGTTGTATTTCCCCCTGTGATGCTGCCCGTTTTTGCCTTGGATTTTCCCCCCATGTCATGCCTTGTTGTTTTCTCCATGTTATGTTTTTCCGTGCAATTTAGATCTCGCCTTTTGTTTTGTAGAAATTAAAATCCCTTTTTTGATCGAACCTCTGCCTCCTTGCCCTGTCTTCCCGCATTTGGGTCCTCAAGCTCCCCCTTCTTGACAGAATGACCCGACCACGATCAGACCCAGCGGGAAGCTCCTGTTGCCGACCGGCACGCTGTCGGTCGGCTCGAAAGCACAGTCAGCCTGCCACCCAATCCCATTCCCTCCATGTAAGTTATTTTTCTCTGGCTGGTTCCACCTTGTCCTCTGTTCCCCATTCACCTGCTCTCCTTAGTTCATTTAGTCCCTGCCCTATGACACCATTTTGTCACCCCATTGTTTCATAGACACAGATTTCACCGATGATGATGAAGAAGGCTGTTTTTTGGTTAATGCACTTACAGATTCCAGTTCCGATTTAGACACCGATTTGGATTTTTTCACCAGCATAAACCCTTACATGTTTTCGTCACAGTTTTCGTTTGCGGATTATTTTAACACCGGGTCATGTCGCCCCCGTCACCTCGGTCCCCGCCAAGTTCATCACTCCGGTCCCCATCTTGTGCACCTCATAGCCCCACATTACCGCCACATCAAGACTTAGTCCCCACTTCACCTGGTTCCTTACCCAATCCCGTTTCTTCTCGTCACGTTCCTTCAGTCTCAGTATCCTCGGTTTCTAGTATCCCTGCTGCTCCTCACTCCCCATGGTGGCAGGCTGATGTGGCCCCAGTTCCTGCTCTCAAGTCTACTTCAGCCATGCCACCCCAAGCCATGTTCACCCAGCTACCGCCAAGCCAAGCACCGCCAAGCCAAGCACAAGTCCCCGAGCCACGTCTGCGGCCGCAGCTCCAAGTCCCCGAGCCACGTCTGCGGCCGCAGCTCCAAGTCCCCGAGCCACGTCTGCGGCCGCAGCTCCAAGTCCCCGAGCCACGTCTGCGGCCGCAGCGCCAAGTCCCCGAGCCACGTCTGCGGCCGCAGCTCCAAGTCCCCGAGCCACGTCTGCGGCCGCAGCTCCAAGTCCCCGAGCCACGTCTGCGGCCGCAGCTCCAAGTCCCCGAGCCACGTCTGCGGCCGCAGCTCCAAGTCCCCGAGCCACGTCTGCCGCCGCAGCTCCAAGTCCCCGAGCCACGTCTGCCGCCGCAGCTCCAAGTCCCCGAGCCACGTCTGCGGCCGCAGCTCCAAGTCCCCGAGCCACGTCTGCGGCCGCAGCTCCAAGTCCCCGAGCCACGTCTGCCGCCGCAGCTCCAAGTCCCCGAGCCACGTCTGCGGCCGCAGCTCCAAGTCCCCGAGCCACGTCTGCGGCCGCAGCTCCAAGTCCCCGAGCCACGTCTGCGGCCGCAGCTCCAAGTCCCCGAGCCACGTCTGCGGCCGCAGCTCCAAGTCCCCGAGCCACGTCTGCCGCCGCAGCTCCAAGTCCCCGAGCCTCGTCTGCCGCCGCAGCTCCAAGTCCCCGAGCCTCGTCTGCCGCCGCAGCTCCAAGTCCCCGAGCCACGTCTGCCGCCGCAGCTCCAAGTCCCCGAGCCACGTCTGCCGCCGCAGCGCCAAGTCCCCGAGCCACGTCTGCCGCCGCAGCGCCAAGTCCCCGAGCCACGTCTGCCGCCGCAGCGCCAAGTCCCCGAGCCACGTCTGCCGCCGCAGCGCCAAGTCCCCGAGCCACGTCTGCCGCCGCAGCGCCAAGTCCCCGAGCCACGTCTGCCGCCGCAGCGCCAAGTCCCCGAGCCACGTCTGCCGCCGCAGCTCCAAGTCCCCGAGCCACGTCTGCCGCCGCAGCTCCAAGTCCCCGAGCCACGTCTGCCGCCGCAGCTCCAAGTCCCCGAGCCACGTCTGCCGCCGCAGCTCCAAGTCCCCGAGCCACGTCTGCCGCCGCAGCTCCAAGTCCCCGGACATCCCCGCCTGTGCCGCTGCAGCCCCTGGCCTCCTTGCCTCGGTCGCTCTCGTGCAAAGTCTCTTCACCTCTTCCATGGCGGCTTCAAGTCCTTGAGTGTGGACAGGAGGTGCACGTCCCACTGCCGTCTTCTCCCTGTCTGGCGGCGCACGTTGTGGTCGCCCTTTGCTCCAGTGTGGCGTCCGGGGCGCCCTCCGGACCGGCGCCGCCGGGCTCCCCTCATCTGGCGTCCGGGACGCCCCCCGGACTGGCCTTGATGGGTGTGCCAGGTTCCCGCCTCCGGGCCCCCTCCGCCCGCCCTGTTTTTGGACTTTTTGGTGTTAGGGACGTCTGGGAGCCGTCCCTTGAGGGAGGGGTTCTGTCATGTTTTGGGTTCTGTTTTCCTTGTGTGTCTCCCTTGGTCTTGTTTAAGTGTGATCCTGCCCTTCCTCGTGTGATCCAATCAGTGCCCTCAGCCACTTGTGTCTTGCCCCAGGTGTGTCTTGTTGTGTCGTTAGTCTGTGTATTTAGTCTGCTGTCTCCCCTCTGTCTGTCGGGTCATTGTTGTATTTCCCCCTGTGATGCTGCCCGTTTTTGCCTTGGATTTTCCCCCCATGTCATGCTGCCCGTTTTGCCTTGTTGTTTTCTCCATGTTATGTTTTTCCGTGCAATTTAGATCTCGCCTTTTGTTTTGTAGAAATTAAAATCCCTTTTTTGATCGAACCTCTGCCTCCTTGCCCTGTCTTCCCGCATTTGGGTCCTCAAGCTCCCCCTTCTTGACACTTTAAAGCTGTACACGGGAGCTAAGAGAAGGACGTACCGGCAGAGACCGCATTACGCGCCACAAAAGTGCGGGATTTGAAAGCACAGCTTGCAGCAGAGTGAGCAATTTTCACAAAACCAAAGGCCAATACTAAAGCTGCAACTATTGCTTCCTATTGCGTAAGTTACGTTCTTGCTAAACACAAGAAGCCATTCAGAGATAGGGATATTGTTAACAAAACTTTAACGCAGCGGATAGCCATTTTGATTACTTTAAAAATAAATCTGAGATTTTAAAAGCCTTTAACGAAGTGCAACTTTCCCACAACACCACTACAAGGCGATGTGGGGAAATGGCTGTGGATGTACAGGAGCAGCTGAGGAAGGATATTGACAGGTGTGTGCTTTTCCCTCTGATATGACGGATGTGGCACAATTACGTGTTTTCATCAGGATGGTTTTCGAAGACATGAACATCAAGGAAGAGCTACTCATTTGCCATTAAAAAGACACGGAAGAGGTGAAGATATTTTTGATGTTTTCATGGGATTTGTTGGTGAGACAAAACTGCCTCTCTTCAATGCTTCAATGACTGGTGACCACCTTGTTGTCTGCCCACGCCTTGCAACCAGCACCTATACTCCTGTTTATGAGAAGCTAGCTGCCTCCTCCCAATGTCAGGTCTCCCACTAAGGTAGGAAGTGATTTCCTTTTTTTAAACTCAGCGATACACTTGTACCTATTTTTCTAGTTTCATATTAAGGTTGGTTATGGTTATTGTTGAAAATGCAGTTTGCCAAGTGTGTGTTGCAAGTGTGAGATGAAAAGAGCGTGATCTGATGTCTAGTGGTTTGTAAAGACATTAAAAAGTGTTGTGAGGTTAGCTACAGCAGGTTGGAAAAGATGTGTGTGAGTTTGCGATGTTGACGCTGAAGTGGTAGATCTTCGGAGATTGGCGACTTGAAAAGGAGCTCTTGGGTCAAAAAAGGTTGGGCACCGCTGATCTAAATAATGTTTTTGTGCAATAAGACAACATTCCAAAAAGTGCTTTTGATAATAAAATAATTTATTGCACATAAAAATAAACAGGTTGGTCTGACTGCAGGTTTGCCACAGCATCCAGTCGACGTAACCGGCGAAACGAGCCGTTAACCCCACGGATCATCGTTCGACGGTTGCTTGTTACGTTTGCTCCACAAACAAAGCGTCATTCCTGGACGTGCAGCAACTCTATCACCGCCATCATGCTTTGATGACCCGATGAGGGAGAAGCCAAAAAGCAATCCTGCAGGGTTAACTGTTTTGTTCTGCTGATTGCTCAATTTCTGCTTCCTCCCCGCTGTTCTACTACACGCAGTAGTGGCAGAGGACACTCCCAGTCCTAATCTACACTTCCTGTTTCTCTTCTTCTGCAACAAGATCCTTGCGTGATACTGGCTGATCTTATACTTGCTGCCACCTGCTGGCAGTTTCATTTCAATAACATTGCAGTCAAGCCTATTCCGTCAGTCAGAAGCTGCGTGAGCCCCTCCTGTACACTCGTGCATAAAAAAAAAAAAAAAAAAGCTTATGACATATTTATACGTCATGTGTACGTGGCGACTATGACTCTTATGACGTACTGATGCGTCATATGTATTGAGAGAGTTAATATTTAAGCCTGATGGCCAAACACTTCACAGAACAACCAAAACAAATTAAAATCCATAATACAGATATAAAACAGGAAACAACTTTTCTGTGAAATATAAACTATAACAATCACAATGCAACTCAAGTAAAAATGAACAGACTTCAACGCAAACTGTGATGTCCAGCTGAGGTGTTCAGCACATTCTCAGTTCACACTCACAAAGTGTGGAGACAATGCATTTATTAATATTTATTGTAAAGTGATAGCCTTATTAGTCATATATATCATTTTATAGCATAAAAGTACAGTATGTACAGTGGATGCTGTCATGATCTGGGTTTTGTTTGGATTTTTTTTTAATCTATCATGTTTTCCTTGTGTCCCCTTTGTCAATATCTGGTCAAGTTTTATCA
Organism: Leptonotus elevatus; assembly: GCF_054856555.1. Taxonomy (NCBI): domain Eukaryota; kingdom Metazoa; phylum Chordata; class Actinopteri; order Syngnathiformes; family Syngnathidae; genus Leptonotus; species Leptonotus elevatus. The sequence continues at coordinate 15,515,891 of NC_141258.1, forward strand.
TGTCCACCTGTGCTTGTCATCCCGGTCAATTGTGTCATAAGAGAAAGCAGACATAGAAGAGGAAACGGACGTAAGAGATACAACTATTAAGAGGGATTCTATTGGTCAGCTCTCCAGAATGCTGATTTGTGTGGGTAATGTTTTGTTTGCCGTCACAAGTAATGAACTATAGAGCCAGCAGCCTGTCAGCCAATGATGGCTGGTCCCAATTAAACTACTTCTTGGCCCTTTTTGTGGTTTCATTACCAGAGGCTGCCATATCACTACCATCGGCCTACAGCACCAATGCCTTTACAGTACAGTACAGGAGCACCAGGTGAGAGGAACACTGTACATAGCGAACCCAGGGAATGCTGGCGGCTCTGGACATGTGCTAAAGGACTTTGCAGTTCAGCTGTCTGGAGTATTCACAAAGACTTTCACCACCACCACCGAGTCAGGCCATCGTCCCCTCCCTTCATCATCACTGAATTCCCCAAGAGCATCAGCAACAACATGAATGACTATTACCCAGTGGCACCTATACCAATAATCACTAAGGGCTATATTCACCCGTTTGTGTCCTGTCATCTCTCTGCATTTGTGCTTAAATATGGCCCCAAATGCTTTACGAAACTTGTCCAGATGTGCAACACGTCAGTTTTGTCTGATTTGTGTTTAACTGAATCTATCTGCATCGATCTGTCTGAGGGGATGAGTCTACATACTGTGACAATGTGGAGCGGCACCATTCAAATTAGGGACGTCCCGATCACACTTTTTTAAGACCCGAGTCCGAGGCACCTCATTTTGAGATCAGCCGATTCCAAGTCCCGATCCGATACCTCAGCATTTTATTAAGGAGGGAAAAAAGTGTTTTTTTTGTGTGTTTTTTAACTACCCCAACACCTTTTATATAGCGAGTGGACAGTTGTTAATCTAAGTAAAACATTTAAAGCCCCCTTTTTTGGCACATCTACTCAAATGGCTATTATTAACCAGTATATAAATTTTTCACAAGAGCTTTATTTTTGAGAACCTACTGTAGCCGTTTTAAAGCATGGAGCAAGCCAACTTCACAATAAACAAACGGCTGCAAGCAAGCAAAATGTATTTAATCTTACCTTATCCTGACTGGTCTGGACTCGCACCAGGCTAGACTGTCGGCTCAGGGGGTATTTAGCGACCCCGCAAAGGACGTCATACCCTGCTGATTCGCACTAGGCTAGGCACTGGGGTCCCTCCAACGCTACTGCAGAGTCCCACCGGGCGCCTCAGCTGCACGGGGAGGAAACGAAATACGCCCGCAGCCGGATCCGCGGGGAGGACTCGAAGCACGTCCATAGTATTCAGCGCATGATGGCGGAGCGGCTGCCCGGCTGCGAAGTGTAGCACAGCAGCAGGAAGCGTGCAACGCATCTACTGTATATCCTTTCCGCAACACGAAATGCTCACTCCACATTGTGCAAGTCGCACCGTCTCCGCTTTCCACATTAAAAACGATAACTTATGATCATCTACTTCCAAATACCTTGGCACTATTTCCTGCTTAGCCGCGCCGCTCGATGGCATTACGCACATCGTGTCACTGTTGCAAAGTGACTGTGCCATCGCGCAAATCCAGATCTAATAAAAAATTATTTAAAAAAATAACTTCATACATTTATCCGAGTCCTGATCGAAAGACAATGTCCAATTCCGATCAAGTCAGCAACCACGTGATCGGGCCGATTTCCGATCACGTGATTGGATCGGGACATACCTAATTCAAATAATGGAGGCAATAACATGCTTCACAAGAGGGAAAAATAGACATTCAGCCTCTTTCATTGGCGTAGACTGTGGAGAGTCTCTAACTTCCTGTTCCTCTGCGCACACATCAAGGATGACCTGATCTGGAACTTTAACACCAGAGTCATCATCAAACAGGCGCAGCAGAGACTGAAGAGCCTGATAAACAACAACCCCTCACAGAAACTGCGTATGACTTTTTACCAGTCCATTGAAAGCATCCTAACATATCATAAACGAGTGGTTAGTCTTTCTGCTTTTCTGTGAAGTTCAGAGTTTGAATCGTGGCTCTGGCTTTCCTGTGTGGAGTTGTTTGTCTAATTTATCCTATTCCACTGATAAACATCGAATACAGAAAAAGAGAAAAATATTCAACAATGTCATACAACATCCGCCACATTTGAAGATTTCTGGTTGATGTTCTGCAAAAACTAAATCAATAGGTTTGGGAATCTTTGACTGTCTAACAATTAGATTCCGATTTTTGGGTCTGCGATTCGATTCAGAATCGATTTTAAATTGAAAATTATTTGATTGACAATGATTTCTTCTTCAGTTTATAGATGAGCAAAGAATTACCATGATCTACTTCAGTCTGACTCGCTAATGCTAATTAGCATGCAACTCGCGGTACTTTTATCCCTCAAAAGAATGGCTATTCATACAAAACACTTTAGGATTGTATAGAGAAGCATATTAACATTACTCACCGGCATATGCTCTTCCTTTTTCTTCTTCTTCTTTTCCTTTTCCCTTCAGGGGTCGCCACAGCGAATCAGTTGCCTTTATCTAACCCTGTCTTCTGTATCCTCTGCTCTCACACTAGCTTCATGTCCTTTTTAACTACATCCATAAACCTCCTCTTTGGTCTTCCTCTAGACCTCCTGCCTACGCTGCTTTTATTGGCATAACTGGATTGGGACTTTTTTCTTCTACTCTCTAATGTTGCTACAACTTAACTGTGTATTAGAACGTGCAGAGCCACACTGCCCCTAAGTGGCCAAATCTGGTACAACATGAACAGCGTTCCCAGTAAAGGCACACACAAACAAGGGGCAAAACAGTAAAAAATTATTTTAATAAAAACGATTTTGGGACATATAAAATTGATTCTGATTCGTACTAAATGAGAATTTTTTGGCACACACCTAAAACTCAAGTGCTTAATTCCTATGCGGCCAGTGTAACATCAAAAGTTACAGTAGCCCATTGTAAGTCAGATTAATGCCCCACAAAACTACTGTTATTCAGGCTGTGTGAAGCATGTGCCTATGACAGAGGGTTCCCACTTCGCAGCTTTCTCATTTATCTGTGGCACTGGTTGCTCTCTTTTTTCTTCTCTGTCTTGGACTGATATCAGAGCGGTTCACTTGCTTTCATGTGTCTAGACAGTAAACGATGAAAGCTGTCTGTGACGCCACAAAGCTAACAGTCATAGTGTCAGGAGAGCATCTTAAAGGAAGAATTATGGATTTAATAGCAATAAAGTTTGCGGGAACAATTATCTTCAATTTTAATGTGTATGCTCGGGTTATTGGGGCCATAGTTTGAAAGTTGAACAATAAAATACTTGCTATTGTTAAAAACCATGCTCACATCATCAAAAGAACCCACAGTGAAGGGTTCTGGTAGTAGTATTGTACTTTTGGGGAAAATCTTTAGCTAAAGCTGTGTAATTTATTCACAATGAACAGGGGGGGTCACGAATTTGTGGCAAAAGAAATTTAATACGTCCGATAGAAACCTAATGATCAGGGTAGTTTTAGGTTTTAATTAGAAGCAGAGGTGGCATATCTACGCAGCCCCTAAATTTACATGGTAGGGGAAAAATACAACTTTGCGTTCCCTCGCAAAGATTGCGAGATAACGCAAAGATTGCGAGATAACGCAAAGATTGCGTTCCCTCATAAAAACGTTTGCGTTACCTCATAATGGTTGCGAGATAACGCAAAAGTTTTTTGGGGTTTTTGTTTTGTTTTTGCGAGGGGACGCAATTTATTTAGTTAAACGAGTTGATGTGACCATAAGTGTACCACAAAATATACTTTCAAGTATACTTCATACAGTACTTAAATATACTATAAAGTATACTTAAAAGTATACTTATTAATATACTTTTAAGTGTACTAAAATGTTCCAATTTAGTCCCAAGGAGTTTATTTAAAGTTTACGTTTAGTACAAACATAAGTATACTCGGAAAAATAAACTTAAGTATACTTAAGTATGCTCTATATTATGTACATAAAGTATACTACTTTTTGGTAAGGGTTCCAAATCCAGGTCCAGAAAGTAAAAGCCCTGCCACAGTTTGGGTTTGGCCCCAGGTGCTAACTAGCTAGCTCCCATGGTGCTTGTTTACAGGGAGCTAGCTAGCTAGCATCAGGGGCTAAAGCAAAACTGTGGCAAGGTTTTTACTTTCTGGACCTGGATTTGTACGGAGCCCCTAAGGTGACATGGTATGGAGAAATGATTGCAAGAACGCAAAAGTTTTGTTGTTTTTTTGCGAGTGGACGCCTTTTTGTTTAATTTTTTTTTTTTTACTCGTTGATGTACTTCCGGGTCATCTTCGGTGTGACCAAAAGCGAAGAGGATGGAGCGTGTACAGCAGTGGGAAAGCTTAATTGAATTTGATTTCAAAATGAGTTTAAAAAAACGAAGATATAAAATCTGTACTTGATATAAAGCACGGCTTTCAAATAACCGCAATAACTGTTCGAGGTCTTCCTCCATAGTTCTTTCCGGAACCTTGGAGACTCAAATCTACTATGGTGTCGCCCCCTTTCACCCGCGCATTCGAGGCAACAAGATCCAAGCTGACCCGGAAGTACATCAACGAGTAAAAAAATAAATAATTAAACAAAAAGGCGTCCACTCGCAAAAAAACAACAAAACTTTTGCGTTCTTGCAATCATTTGTCCATACCATGTCACCTTAGGGGCTCCGTACAAATCCAGGTCCAGAAAGTAAAAACCTTGCCACAGTTTTGCTTTAGCCCCTGATGCTAGCTAGCTAGCTCCCTGTAAACAAGCACCATGGGAGCTAGCTAGTTAGCACCTGGGGCCAAAGCCAAACTGTGGCAGGGCTTTTACTTTCTGGACCTGGATTTGGAACCCTTACCAAAAAGTAGTATACTTTATGTACATAATATAGAGCATACTTACATTTATTTTTCCGAGTATACTTATTCTTGTACTAAACGTAAACTTTAAATAAACTCCTTGGGACTAAATTGGAACATTTTAGTGCACTTAAAAGTATACTTAAGTATATTATTAAGTATACTTTATAGTATATTTAAGTACTGTATGAAGTATACTTGAAAGTATATTTTGTGGTACACTTAAGGTCACAGTTTAATTTACAGCAAAAAGCCCAGGCATGAATTGACAGGAATCGAACCAGCAAACACTAGTACTAAAGGTAGCTACCTTAACCTCCAGGCTATCCAGCCACATGATCTTCAAGGCTTTATAAATAAATGCAACCTATAATTTTGGTTCCTTAGCAAGTGCTTTATAAGTATATACTACAGCAGGGGTGCCCAAGTTCGGTCCTCGAGAGCCCCTATCTAGCCTGTTTTCCATGTTTCTCTCCACTAACACATCTGATTCATGATCAGTATTGTTATGAGGCTTCTGCAAAGCAGACTGTCCTACGCCACTGTGAATGTTCCACCGTAGTGAGGCTGTGTCCTTTGATGTGTGCGTCGCATCTGACAATTTGTTGGCCAAAAATTGTCTTTTGTGTTTTTGTAGCTTCTGTCCACATACCTGGCCCGTATATGATCACACGCTTCCCAACACCTGTTGTGTGTCCTCTATGTTACACCAATGGCCGAACATTATAGATCAGAGGTGGGCAAATTCTGTCCTAGAGTCCTGCAGGTTTTAGAGGTTTCAGGGGTGCTCAAGTTTGGTCCTCGAGAGCCCCTAGCCTGTTTTCCATGTTTCTCTCCACTAACACACCTGATTCATGATCAGGATCGTTATGAGGTTTCTGCAAAGCTTGCTGATTAGCTGACCATTAGATTCAGATGCACTGCAGGAGGGAAACATGGAAAACAGGCTGGATAGGGGTTCTCGAGGACCGAACTTTGGCACCACTGTACTACAGTATGTAAACTTTTAGTATATGTGGCAAAGTGGGCTTTGGGTAATGGGGACAACACCACCTGGGGACTTGCACCCCAGGAGTATAAAACAGACTTCACAAATAAAAGGCACGCAGTTCAAAGTAGCCAAACAATCCAGGCAGTCCTCACACCACTTTACCCGAAGTTTTCTACCAATTGAATAAAAATAAATAAAAAAAAACCTTCAACACAATAAATAAAATGCCGATGATAATGTTAAGGAAGCAAAATAAAGAAATAAATTGATTAACAAAAACTATTCATATAGAACATAGGCAATACAAACAGATTAAAAATATTCAATAAAATGGGAGGGCCCAGCAGCAGCAAAACTTCGCCTGGGTCGGACAAAACGGTGCAGCCAACCCAAGTCGCCGCCCAAACAGGAGTGGAGTCAGGTTTGTGACCAGTATTTAAAATCCACTTTAAGAAATGATAAAAGCCAAGACAGCAGTATGGCTCAGAATAGCGCCACACTGGAAGAAAAGTTTAATTAATTAGATTTTTGTTTGTTTTTTAAAAGGTCTTAGCAACAATTAACACTAAAAAGGAATTAATATTTCCTACCGGAGCACAAAATAAGCGAGGTCACGGCGTGGGGAGGAAACGCCCGGCCTGGCTCCACAATTGATGGCTGGAAGGTAGGGGGAAGCAATTAAAGCTTGCTCCACTGGCCAGCCCTTGCACAAGGTGGACAGCCAACGCCCTACCTGCGGGACGCGCCGCGCACCCACCAGGGAACAGTCACGCTCCGCGCACCCACCAGGGAACAGTCACGCTCCAAAATACTCCACTCTGCTGTAACCAAGGGGTACTGGAGTAAACCTATAAAATCATGAATGGGCCAAGCCGATCAAAGCATGCATACCTTCACTTGGTTTTGACACCACTCACACAAGGACACCACGTCAGCGCACGTATCCCTGCCTGTCAGCTCCGTCAAAGGAGGAAGAGAGAGACAAATTGGTACTGCACCGACGTATTTATAAGGACCTGCCTAATTACAGGCACTCTGCCCCCTTGTGGTAGGGAGCGTAGCTCCATTCTGCTACATATACTTACTTAATGATGAATACTTTTTTTTATGTTTGTTTTTTTTACAAACTTTTAAAGATACAATGTGTAAAAGTTGCCCACTAGATGTTGCTAAATAAAATAATTCAGGCAAAGTGCATGCATTTCGAAGCACGCACACTATCGTGACCCAGAGAGACCACACTTCACAAGACTACCACCAGTGTTATTTGGCATGTGCGAGCGAGGCAACCGGGACTTGGCAGCAAACGAGAACCCCGGCGAGCGACGCCGAAAGACAGAGCCCGCCGGAGCAGGTAACAAGAGAGGCTAGTGCTAGTTAGCTGGAGCCATAGGTCGGATTGAGTGGCTAACAAGGGCAGGCTAGCGGAAGAAGCTTGCAAAAGCTAGGGAGAGTAAAGTAGAGGGAGGCAAATGACAGAAGCCCGAATCGCGGGACTCAGCGACAACCACCTTCAGGCCACAGCTGTGGAAGTTAAGCGGTGCTCGAGCCATTGGATCTGACATTAGCTGCAAACACCACTAGAGGCTGAGGTCTTTTCATTATTTAAGAAAAAAAAGATAAATACAACTTTGTCTTCATTTATTTTATAAAACACTTTTTTTTGCCCAAGAAAAACACTCAACTCAAAATGTCAAACTTAGCTATTAAGATTATAGGAAAATAACTTTAAGCCATTAATACCTTGTTATTTTACACATGAACCATGTAAAAATAAGAATGTTTCTGCCTCATATTGCACTTAAAAGTTGTGTTTCTAAATCCTAAGCGGCTATATTAGACATTTTTAATGGATTTTATTTATTTTTTTTAATGGGAAAAGCGCTTTACAAAATAAATGTACTAAAAAGTACTATTATCTTTTTTTTTTTTTTCTGATCCAAAAAACGATCCGATCCATAACTCAAATCCGTGATCCGATCCGAACCATGACTTTTGTGATCCATTGCACCACTAATAATTAGAGATTGCTAGAGCTAGATTATATATATTTTTTAATGTACATTGATGGGGTAGAACATTATTTTTGCATGTTATTGAAATTAATAGTGGGTTTTTAAAGTTGAAATTAAATGAATTTAAATCAATTAGTTCACCACTAGATGGCACTAAGTCCTACACACTGTCACTTTAAGTAACAGTTGAACATTCTCAACATACAAGTTGATAACTAATTTCTTTATATGTTAGTCCTTTTTGGACTTAAGTGAAGGTCAGTGATGGTGGTTTATTTGCCTGACTTCTGTGAAAGCAGCGTAGGTTCACTGCCCACTCAGTGATCGTGTGAAGTGAGTGTGAATGGTTTTCTGTCCATATATTCATCCTGTGATAAATTGTAGGCATTATACTTTTAGTATGTACAGTCACTTTTGTATTATGGTATCATGAACTGTACCAGAGATGGGACCCAAATGACTTGGGGGGAAAGATTGAAGAACAAACAGGGTCAGATCTTGGGTGAATATGGAAATAAGTGCTACAACATAGTAACAATGTGCAATAAACTGTCAATGTGATCTAACACAGGGTGTTGAATATACTAGGTAATGGGGGGTGATAAGACACATTCAGGAGCAGGTAAGCACGTTTCGAGGGGCTGTGGTTGCAATGTGACAGGATGAGGTCAAAATTCATTGTTCATTTGAAGGTGAGTTGATATTAAAATCAAATTAACTTTTTTAATTTGATTATCGCATACCTGTTGTCTTTATCCTGCCCGGTATCAAAGCTCCCACACATTGACCATTACCCACAACCCTTCGCAAAACTCGCACACAGAGAAAGTATAAGAAATGTAAACATTCACCAGTAAAATTATTATTTTTAAACAATAACTTTAGCTTCACAACCTGCTTGAGGGACTGCAACTTTAGCAGGGAAGCCCAGGCTTCCCTCTCCCCAGCTACTTTGTCCAGCTCTTCCAGGTCCGAGGTGTTGGGGTTGATATCTTGCTCAAGGGCCCCTTGAAGGGCCCCAAACTAGCATCTCTCCAGCTAGTTGGTAAATTTACATTACTGTCCACAGCAGGATGCTCTATACCGATGCCCTGCAATGCCCAAGCCAAGACCTTACCAGCCGAGCTACTGATGACACATATTGATCTTGATAATGGTATAGTATTAATTAGGGATGTTCGATACCACTTTTTTTTTTTTTACCAATACCGATACTTACATTTTCCGTACTCACCGATACTGATACCAAGTGCCGATACCATTAGTACTTATGATACATACAATTTCCACACACAAAAACAATGACCGATAATTTAAAAAAAATGACATCTATATCCCAACTACAGCAAATTTCCTTAAAATGTAATCAAATTAATGGCAATTATATTTTTCAATATGCTCATGAAAGTCATTTTGCATAGAGCACACAATGAAAGGTATTTTTTTGAAATCGATAAATAAGTCCCAATCAAAATATGTGGCTGTGCAAATTATTTTTAAAGAATACAGTGAAGTGCAAATAATTAAATTCAATACAATAGGGCTTCAAGTAATTTAGTAATATCTACCATGTTAAGAATTCCTCAAGCTGTTTAGTGTGATGTTTCATTATATTGTGTTTTGAAATCCATGCTTTTAATTTGGAAGGCTGCTCCGTATTTCCGTTTCCTGTTTCACGTTCTCCGTTCATTGCAAATATAATGTAGTATATATAAGAGCTATAATTAGCGTCTAGGAGGGCCGTAAACTGCACCGTTCTATTTTTAGCACCGCAGCTCTACTACATTAACGAGGCAATTAAGCGAGCGGCAAACGTAAACGAGGCAATTAAACATGGCAAGTTACGTGAGCTACAGACATCTATAACACACAATGAACCACAGATATAGGTGTTATTACTCACAACAAAAGTATTTACATATTCTCAGTAACGCACACCAAAATGGCGTTGCCGGAAATAATGAAATGAACAAGTGTTACCTCATAAGGAGACACACAGGAAACGAACGAGACAGAACATAACGTCCGTTCCCCCCAGTCTTTCTGACAGTTCCTGACCGAAAAAAGGCCACAAGAGCAGGGGTCGATACCAGTACCGATACCCGTCGCAAGTACCGATACCATGAAATGTGGCCTGGTTTCGCCCCGATACCAGTACCTGGTACTATATAATACTTCAAGTGTTCTCAGTTCGATGGAGATTCAGGTACTAAGACTGCAAATTAGCTGAGGCTTCAACACGTCAATGTTCCGTTTTTAAAGGCAACATAGAGCAATAGAGAGCAATACACAAGCCAAATTAGCGTGTGACATGCCTACGGCATCAAAACTATGAAACACAATTCTCATTACCGGATTGCATAGTGACTATATGTGGGAGGGGCACGGGGTTCAAATTGCATAAAGGAAACTTTTGCATTTGTTCCCCACATCTCCAAACAGTTCTCTAAATGTGGTACAGCCGAAAAATTATGAAGCCTATCTAGTGATTTATGGTTCAGAATATATTTTTGCTTTGACCAAGACAGAAATACAAGGCAGTTTAATTTGAACAAGTTTCATGTGAGACTTCTAGCTAATCCTGTCATCTGTTACTACACCAGGAACTTGCTTTCATACACTCTCTCTATTTACTCCTTCTATGTCGTCCCTGCCCTGAATTCAACTATTTGACAGATTATTTCTCTATTTTGCAAGTCCCAAACAAAATGTATTTAAGTTTATCACAAAAAAATGCCATGACAGTTTATTATCAAACCATTTTTGAAAATGTTATCCATTTCTGAAGTGATAAGTGACAACAACAACAACAAAATGAAAATGTTTACTTGAATCCAGTATGTTTTTGTCATCCGAAGATAGGAATTGCAATACTTCAGATACTTCTGCAAATCTTTTTTTTACACAGATTTAAAAGTTTTGGTCACAACACTGACCCCTGGGGGACACCACACATTATATCTAAAAACTTTGACTCATACGTTCCCATGTCACAAATAGTTGTCTGTTCTTGAAATCATTCTCTGCCATTGACGGATATAAATATAAAAAATTAATTTGAACTATTTCTATTACTTTAACATTTCCCCCCACTTTTGTTAACAAGGAGAATGAAAATGTAGAATTGTTTTTATTGTACATTTAGAACAGATATAAAATTTGTGATTAATCGTGAGTTATCTAGTTAAGTCATGCGATTAATTACGATTAAAAAATGTAATCGTCTGTTGCCCCTAATTTTTTATATTATTTTTGTTTTGTTATTTAATGAATATATGCCAGTGAATTAGTTCAGTAATTATTGATTTCACTTATTTTTGTCCCCAGCACAAGAGTAGCACAAAGCACAGTCTAACTGTGTGCATGGGTGGAGTTTTCTTTTTGGTATTTTCCTAGACTTTGCACAGATATAATTGGGTTTAAGGGGGAGTTTGCGCCATTGTGGGGTGTAACGTAGCCGACTCCTGGCCAATCGAAGCAGTGATCCCCTCATTCCTACATTGTAAAAAACAAAACAAAACAAAAACGCAAAAAAAAAACACGGTATTTGGGGTGTTAGAAAAATACTGTGGAATAACAGAAAATTACATGTAAAATCAGAGTTTGTTTTTGTAAATTAAATGATAGTTTCAAAATGCAGAAAAAAGCTGTGAAATCAAAAGTAAAACAATTTTTTTTTTACAGTGCAGTTGTGACGTGCGATCACAGGGGTGCTATTAAAATATTTTTAAAATGATAATGGTAATAATTTGTTCAAGAAATTGATTTCTAGATTATATTATATATTAATTAAATTAATTATTTTGTATTAGATTAGATTACTAGATTAATTAAATCTATTTCTACAATGATTCAGAAGGATAGTCCCACGCTGTTATCATATTTATGAATGAAATACAATGACATCCACCAAACACATCAACGGAGCGCCAAATCTGCCTGCCTGCACCGCGATCAAATGCACCAAAATCGCATTACACCACCGCACCACTAGTTAGACCTGGTTTTACTGTGTCTAAAATATTTTCTACTACCATACAAATACGTAGTATGAAGAGTATAGTGAAGCAAAAAAATAAAGGAGAAAAGTGCTTTTTTGTTATCTATTCCATACTGTGAGTCGGTGTCAAGTAGTGTTTGGCCAACACACTCGGACGTTAATATCGTATAATACCATAATGATGCACCACAACAGCCACCTCACCGCTCTTTTGGGTGATCAATCTAATGTCACATCATTTGGTACTACTTAGCCGACAAAGGTCAAGAGAAAAGTCCAATGATACTATGATGCAATGAACTAGGAATGGATGGTTTTACATGTTTTTATTACATTGTTATGAGCTATGACAAATGTTAATTTTAGTATACACACAAAAAAAGGACGGTGGGCATCAATTGGCCTCCGGGCCATAGTTTGGCAAACATTACACATATTAAAACCTCCCTAGTTTACAATGGTGTTCTTTCTTTCATATCAAAATATTAGTTAACTTATATTTAGATATCTTGTTTTTTTTCTGTTTCAGTTATTTAGTTAGTTCATGTGTTTAAAAAAAAAAATCATATCTCATATTGAGTGCTGATGAGGCTGGGCAACACACAGACAATATGGAAACCAAATTCCACTTGAAGTGTTCAGTGTTTTCCTGTATGGTAATATCCTCCGCCTACAGAGGGAATTTACCAGGTTAAATGAGGCGCGTGCGCGTGCATTCGTGTGTGTGCGTGTGTGTGTGAGAGAGAGAGAGAAAGGGGGAGACAGGGTGCATGCGCGAGAGAGTGAGAAAGAGAGAGAGAGAGAGAGAGAGAGAGAGAGAGAGAGAGAGAGAGAGAGAGAGAGAGAGAGAGAGAGAGAGAGAGAGAGAGAGACAGAGAGAGAGACAGAGAGAGAGAACCTTATGAGCCAACATGGTGGCTCACTGGGGCACAGCTATGATTTCATAATGTGAAAAGAACCATTAAAGTAATTATTCAAAATGAATACTGTACTTTCAATTGGTCTGTCTGTTTATCATATTCCACACCACATCTCAATATGTTTAGTCCAGTACAGTCAGATCACACTGACAAACGTTTAGTTTCCATGAACACTTGTTGTCTCACCCAAAAAAAGAAATTCCACTGGGTACTTCTAATTTGAATAAATTATGGTTCAAAGTTGCGGGCCCACTCGATAAAACTCGTCACTTTCCGCCTATCATAATCCGGAAACGAAACCAAAAAGAGGCTGATCACCGGATTCGCCCTATTTGGGCTTAAGACCTCAGCCGGAAATTCCTTTTCCGACAACACAAGATACAACAATGCTGCGTAAAGTGCCTACGTTTGCGTGAACATTTTGATGCTTAGATTTTATATTGATTTGCCTGTGCTTCTAAATTCTTCCTCCACTCTTTTTCTCTCCAGCGCGAGGTTCTCCATTGACAAGTGATTCACTTATACTTTGAATCGTCACGGAGCTTCCCTGCCAATAAGCACCAAGTGCTCCGCCCCCCGCCCACTCCATATTTGGTTAATGACGTACTGACTACATTGAAAAGGGTTCCCTTATGTACTGGATAGAGCCAGGGCCCGCTGCTCTCGAATAATATTACGAGTTGCTAAACCTTTAGGCACCAGAGCGCACAAAGCGTGTCCGAACTATGGAGCACTCCTCTACTCTCTTCTCATATTAACAGACATGCAGAAGTAACCCACGCGTGGCAAAACTCGAAACACTCAGTGTGTGAATTAAAGGGCGTAAAACGTGTTCGCGCGGGTTTTATTTCTGTCAGGATGACGGCAAAAACTCTGGAGAAAGTGCCGATGACTCTCGGGGGGTTCGAGAACGTGTATTCCGTGGATGACATCGCCGGCGGCTTGGCCACGTCAGTTGCAATTTTCCCCAACTCGGACTTGGGACCACATTACGACCAGATCAATGTGGCTGCAGGTAAGGCAGAGAAAAGTTTTCTTGTCAAATATTTGTTAGAAAACGTAATTTTTCTAGTTTTTCCTATTAATTGAAACAAGTGCCCGTGTCGCGAACCTCGTTCACCTTTCACTATTGACTTATTTTATTTTCTCCACAAGATCCCTTAATGAGTGGCGAGATGAGCGCAGAGAGGCGTTCTCTGGACTTGTCATCTTACTCCGGCGGTTTCTCCCAACCTTCTTCACACCGCAACCAGACTTTCACCTATATGGGGAAGTTCTCCATAGACTCCCAATATCCTGCAAACTGGAACCCCGAAGGAGTCATCAACATCGTCTCGGGCATCTTCAATGTCGCCCAGCCTCCTCCTTCATCCACGTCATCGTCTTCTTCCCCGGCTTCCTCTGGTTCTCCCAGTCACTTTTCAAGCAGAAATTTGAGTTGCACCATGGCTGCGGCCCACCCAAACCAAGTCGAGATAGATCATCATCAACTTTACTCCCCTCCGCCGCCGTATTCCTCTACAGCCTGCGGAGAGGTGTACCAGGATCCATCAGCGTTTCTCTCCACTTCCACCTGCCACATCGCCTCTTACCCGCCGCCCTCGTACTCGTCGCCCAAGCAGCACAGCGGCCACGACGTGCCGGGACTCTTCCCAATGATCCCCGACTACCCTGGCTTCTTCCAGTCGGCTTGTCAGCGAGACATGCACGCTCCAAGCATCCCAGATCGCAAACCGTTCGGCCCGTGTTCCCTAGATGCATTCCGCGTCCCTCCACCTTTGACCCCGCTGAACACTATCAGAAATTACACGCTGGGTGGTCCAAGCACCGAGGGGGGAGGCCCGCCGAGGCTCCCCTCTGCATACAGCCCCCAGAATCTCCCCCTGAGGCCCATCCTGCGACCCAGAAAATATCCGAACAGACCCAGCAAAACGCCGATCCACGAGCGCCCGTACCCGTGTCCGGCAGAGGGCTGCGACCGGCGCTTCTCCCGCTCCGACGAGCTCACCAGACATATTCGCATCCACACCGGACATAAGCCTTTCCAATGCAGGATTTGCATGCGCAACTTCAGCCGCAGCGACCACCTCACCACGCACATACGCACGCACACGGGGGAGAAGCCGTTCGCCTGCGACTTCTGCGGGCGCAAGTTCGCGAGGAGCGACGAGAGGAAGAGGCATACGAAAATCCACCTGAGACAAAAGGAAAGAAAGTCCTCCGCTGTTTCTTCGTCCTCATCTTCTTCCATCAGCTCCGCTTTAGAGCGCACTGGCAGCATGAGCAACGAGATTTGTGCCTAGATGAGACACGTGTGCGCGAAACCAAAAAGTTTTTTTTATTTTTTAATAGCCTACTGTCATGATTATGAATGGTTGACGAGCTTAAACTCACGAGACTGAGAATTGTTGCCTAATTGCGCATAACCATGACTGTCGTAATTGCACTTGTCCGCACAGTCTACTGAATTTGAGTCACTATAAACAAGGGCGGTTATTATATAGGCCTAAATAGCCTATAACTGCAATAACATTTCTTAAGTAAATCATAACGGTTAATTCTAACACGCTTTTCCCCGTTCGTGCCTTGTTTTATGTTCTGATTGAGGGACTCTAATGCAATGTATATTGTTATGTATATTTTTATGTAAAGTTGGAACTTGAAGACATGCATTCTATTTTTGTACTCATTCAGTCTCGTGTAAATGGTTAAATAGCATCTACTGTACTACAAGTTGTTAAACAATAACGTGGTGTAAAAACAAAAGTGTTTGTTGTGATATTTATTAAATGGGTAAAAACACCAATTTGGTTCATTGCTTATAACTCAAAATAGATGGTTTAATTGCCCCCGCCTCTTCTCTGAAAGTGGTAAGTATACGATATAGTTACAGAAAGTGTTTTGCGTCTCTGATGTTGGAAATAAGATGTGGTAAATCCCACGTTGCGCCATTTATGGTATTTGCGACTCATCATCATCCTCACCCACGCGTGTAAAGACCTAACTTAAACACCTTTCGTGCAAGTGTTTGTTCCATAGCCAAAATAGTGTCATATTGTGTGACACGCGTATCCAGCAGCTGCATGGTGGCAGTAAACGTGGAAATGAAACGCATTTTCTTTGATATCCCCAAATGTTGTTTTATTTATTTTTTATTATTATTATTTTTTTTTATTCAAAAGCACATGTTACAGGTAATTCTTTTTTTTTTTTGTGGACGCGTTTTTTGGTGTGATGTTTTTACAAACATAGGCTATACATGACATAAAGTATTGTTTCATTGGGGATCAATAATTACTTACAGTATATAGCAATTTTTAAACTTCGTTTCCTTCTCATACCAGACTTCCAGACAAACATTAGAATGCCTTTTAGGAAATGCAAAGCAATTGGTTGACCATGTTTCAAGAATAACATTATTTTGAGAGATTTTTGTAGATTTTTGTGGTCTTTGACAGCACTTCTCACGGTCATGTATTATTTGCACAATGTCTTATTTTCATTTCAGATGATGCAAATAGGTATTTTCCATTAACAATTCAATATTGGTTAGGTTAAGGTTTTCTTCTCTTTGTGACAGGGGACTTTTTATTTTAACTGTTGGGTTTCTTGTATCAAATTCACCTTTTGCTGGTTTGACATAATTTATTTTAATAAACGAGTGGGTGTCACCTGGTCAGACACATAGCCTACTAAAATAAACAAGTATGGGAAGCATATTAGTCAAAATAGATGCACTTGTAGGCTAGATTTCTTCTAGCCAATCATTGAATAAAATTAAGGGGATAGGGGATCTGAATTAAATTAGCACTAAGGAACTTTTCAACCTTAATAAAAAATATTTTCACAACTGGTCTGATGAAATGTCGACTATAAACTAGTTGAATGGCCATGACCTGAGGTGGTCTGTATCATTTTTACTGGCACTAAGCAACATTGAGGAGAATGCTTGGAACACTACCACACAAAATAAAACATTTTTTGTCTGAGGAGACAAAAAAGAAGAATGTAAGCTACCCAGACAAAAGAACAGTCAAGGATCAACACTGGCCCCGCTTTCACTCGCTGGCGTGAGCTCAAAAAGATGAAATGCGCTTGACCTCATAGGAAAAGTGGTCTTCCTTCAGGCATAACATTACCGCATTTGTCCATTTGGCGCCGCCATAATCAACATAAATTGAAAGTTCCTTAGCGTTGCTTTAAATCTAATAAATGAAAATATATAATAATCATCATCAGTATTATTATTATTATTATTATTATTATTATTATTATTATTATTATTATTATTATTATTATTATTATTATAGTAGTAGTAGTGCTAGTAGTATTGATGTACATGATCATTATTAAAATTGGAAAACTGTAGTTACTCTACACAGTAAAAAACTAAAAAAACTACTTAACTAAAATACATTTATTTTGGATTTACATTTTTTAATCCCCAGGTATTTCAAAGAGTGCATAGGTGGGATAAAATAAATGAAATCTGATGGAACGAAATACAATTTTCAACAAAAGCCTCTACTACAATCAAAAGTTTCTAATATTTTGACTATATGTTTACATGTATACAAAATTAAGTCAATGTAAGTGCCAACACAGTTTCAGTCATTTAAATAAAACAATACAAATAAAACCAACAAAACATATATTTAACTTGAAAAACAACATTGCAGGAGGATTAAAAAATATATATAATTCTCACATAAGGAAAGAACAGTTAAGATAATGGCGAAAACAGTGTAAATTGTGAATAATGTAAATCTGGTGTGCAATTTTGCAGAACACATGGAAGAAACCTCAACGTGCTGAGAGGAACCTTGACAAACTGACAAAAGTGTCATCCACTAACTCTTGCTAGGGCAATGCACAATTCTATATGGCAGAATAAAAGCCTATATGACAAAATAAGAGTGCCTAGACAAACTAAGAGTCACCAATGGCATAGCAACTGAACATTCTCATCATAAAGGACATTTGCATAAGACGAGACAAACTAGAGTGTCTAACATATTGTCAGCTAATGTCATCATAAGGGACTTAGCAACTGTATAGCAACTACAAAATAAAAATGACTAGACAAAATAAGACAGAGAAATACCTCACACATTGTGATTTTCAGACCTAGGCCTTAACTCAACCCCAATAAATAAAATATATCATACTCAACCATACTCCATTCTCTTGGACAGAGAGCTACAGTACATAGTTGTTGTCACCATAAGCGAATAAATCTGTTACCGGATTGAAGCAAGATAGCCAGCTACAGGTGTTGTCCATACTCACAAAGTCCGCCATGAAAATTAATTTTCAAACATGTACAGTTTGTTGTCCTCTCCTCGCTTCACGTAATGAAAACCCACTTGAGTAGCGCTGAACTAATGAAAGGACGGAAAAATGCTGACGCCCTTCCGGCGGGCTTTGTGTATGTTCTGTGTATTCAACTTGTAATTTGAATGGCTCCGATTATTATTACTTTTTTTAAAAAGTCTGTCATGTTGTTTCAATTGAACAATTTGTAGTTCGAAGGCGTTGGGAAGTTTACTATTGATATAGCAACGCATGGAAGCTGAAATCTGATTAGACTGCAAGATGCGCAGCCAAAACACATGAAAAGAAGACAACAGACTGTAGGAAATAAATATATACAATATTTTACAAATGTATATAAAGTTTTAAATTCAGGTCAATCAGGGCTTTTGATGTCCAAGCCTTCAGAGAATTCCTTGCTTTATTTCATTCCAGTGGTGGCCTATAAACTGTGCTCATGTGCAGCCAAACTTGGAGGAGTCACCGTCGAAAAGATGGATAAGCGTGAACTATAGGTAGTTTTACTTTCTGTTTTACTTTACTTAAAGTGAAAGTCAACATTAAACATTTCTTGACAATAATATGATAAATGTGACCTCACTAGTCTAAACATGACATTCTGATTAATATTACATTTTTGGAATATGAGTTATGAAGCAAAATGGAAGGAAAAGAGATAAGTTTGGTATCCAGGAGATGGTGGTTGACTTTGCAAAAAGAATGGAAATGGTTGTCGTGAATACTTTCTTCCAGAAGAGGCAGGAACATAGGGTGACCTACAAGAGTGGAGGTAGGAGTACACAGGTAGACTACATATTGTGTAGACAGTGTACTCTGCAGAATATCGGCGACTGCAAAGTAGTGGTAGGTGAGAGTGTAGCCAGACAGCATAGGATGGTGGTAGTGTATAAGTTAACTCTGGTGGTGAGGAAGACAAAGACGGCAAAGGTAGAGCAGGGGGCGAAATGGTGGAAGCTGAAAAAGGAAGAGTGTAATATGACTTTCAGCAAGGATGACTGGACAACGACAGCAAATGTGATCAGGGAGACAGGTAGGATAGTCCTTGGTGTGTCATCTGGAAGGAAAGGGGATAAGGAAACTTGGTGGTGGAATGAGGAGGTGCAGAAGTGGATCCAGAGAAAGAGGTTAGCTAAGAAGAAGTGGGACACTGAAAGAACTGAAGAAAGTAGACAGGAGTACAAGGAAATACAGCATAGGGTGAAAGTAGAAGTAGCAAAGGCCAAACAAGGGCCTTACGATGACTTGTATGCTAGGTTGGACAGTAAGGAGGGAGAGACTGATCTATACAGGTTGGCAAGGCAAAGAGACAGAGATGGGAAGGATGTGCAACAGGTTAGGGTAATAAAGGATAGGCATGGAAGTGTGTTGACAGATGCCAGTAGTGTGATGGGAAGATGGAAAGAGTACTTTGAAGAGTTGATGAATGAGGAAAATGAGAGAGAACGAAGAGTAGAAGATTAGTAAGGATGAAGTGAGAAGGGCATTGAAGAGGATGAAGTGTGGGAAGGCACTTGGTCCTGATGATATACCTGTGGAGGTATGGAAGTGTCTAGGAGAGGTAGCAGTAGAATTTCTGACTGGGTTGTTCAGCAGGATCTTAGATAGTGAGAAGATGCCTGCAGAATGCAGGAGAAGTGTGCTGGTGCCCATTTTTAAGAACAAGGGAGACGTGCAGAGTGGTGACAACTACAGAGGAATAAAGCTAATGAGCCACACAATGAAGCTATGGGAAAAAGTAGTTGAAGCTAGACTGAGGGTAGAGGTGAATATTTGTGAGCAGCAGTATGGTTTCATGCCAAAAAAAAAGAGTACCAGAGATGCAGTATTTGCTTAGAAGATGTTGATAGAGAAGTACAGAGAAAGTCAGAAGGAGCTGCATTGTGTCTTTGTAGATCACGAGAAAGCTTACGACAGGGTGCCCAGACAGGAACTGTAGTTTTGTATGACAAAGTCTGGAGTAGCAGAGAAGTATGTACAAGTGGGTGGTGCAGGACATATATGAGGACTGTAAGACAGTGTTGAGGTGTGCTATAGGTGTGACGGAGGAGTTCAAAGTGGAGGTGGGACTACATCAGGGATCAGCTCTGAGCCCCTTCTTGTTTGCTATGGTAATGGACAGGATGGCAGATGAGGTTAGACAAGAATCTCTATTGACTATGATGTTTGCATTGACATTGTGATCTGTAGTGAGAGCAGGGAACAGGTGGAGGAGAAGCTAGAGGCGTGGAGGTTTGCCCTGGAAAGGAGGGGAATGAAGCTTAGCCGTAGCAAGACGGAGTATCTGTGTGTGAATGGGAGGGACCCAAGTGGAAGAGTGAGGTTATAGGGAGAAGAGACCAAGAAGGTGGAGGAGTTTAAGTATTTAGGGTCAACAGTCCAGAGCAATGGAGAGTGTGGAAAAGAAGTGCTGAAGCGTGTGCAGGCAGGCTGGAACGGGTGGAGAAAAGTGTCAGGTGTGATGTGTGATAGAAGAGTTTCAGCTCAAATGAAAGGAAAGGTTTATAAAACTGTGGTGAGACCAGCGATGTTGTTTGGTTTGGAGACAGTGCCACTGAGGAAAAGACAGAAGGCAGAGCTCGAGGTGGCAGAGATGAAGATGCTGAAGTTCTCTTTGGGAGTGACCAGGATGGATAGAATCAGGAATGAGTACATCAGAGGGACAGCACATGTTAGAGGCTTTGGAGATAAAGTCAGAGAGGCCAGACTGGTTTGGACATGTCCAGAGGAGAGATATAATTTATTGGCAGAAGGATGTTGAGTTTCCAAATGCCAGGCAGGAGGTCTAGAGGAAGACCAAAGAGGAGGCTTATAGATGTAATTAAAGAGGACATGAAGGTAGTTGGTGTGAGAGCAGAGAATGCAGAGGACAAGGTTAGATGGAGGCAACTATGTGGCGACCCCTGAAGGGAAAAGCCAAAAGGAAAAGAAGAAGAAGTTATGAAGCAAAATCCAGGGGTGCGGCCATTTTGCCACTTGCTGTTGACTGAAGATGACATCACAGTTGCTCAGGGGTCAGGCAACAACCAATCAGCTCACTTGTTTTCTTAAGCTGCATTGTGATTGGTTGTTACCTGAGACCTGAACGCTGATGTCATCTTCAAAATGGCCACCCCCTGAGATGGATAAAAACGGCCGGATTTTGCTACTTAACTCATATTCCACTAACACAATATTAACTAGAATACCATATTTAGACTTGTGGGGCTGCATAAAACATATTATTGTCAAAAACATTTTTGGGTTGACTTCCCCTTTAACGTAGATTTCAAATGCTGATAGATCCCAGGCGAAAACCTGCTGTCACAAAAGAACACAAATTTGCCCAAAATTATCTTGATGATCCTCAAGAATTTTGGAGAAACATTCTGTGGTCTGATGAGTCAAAAAGGGAACTTTTAGAAGGTGTGCAGTCCGTTACATCTGGCGTAAAAATGGCACCGCATTTGATAAAAAAAAAAAATGATGCCAACAGTAAAGATTGGTGATGGCAATGTCTGGGGCTGCTTTGCTTATTCGGAACCAGGACAATTTGCAGTGATTGATGGAAAAACAAATCCTGCTGTTTACTAGAAGATCCTGAAGGAGAACGTACGACCATCAATTTGTACCAGACTCAAACAAGGACAACAATCCGAAACACACCGTCCGCCTCAGAATGGCTCAGAAAGAACCAAATTAAGGTTTTGGCGAGGCCAAGTCAAAGTCTGGATTTTAATCCAATTGAGATGCTGTGGTGTGACTTTAAACGTTCATGAAAGTTAGGCATATCAATTGCTAATGTCACCCTAAGATGTTGTTGTTTCTGCAGGCTGGGTAAAAGGCGGGTTACAAATAGTTTATGTTTCCTGGCTAAATTAACTAGATACCTCAGGACAGGATTAAAGCTCGTCTCCTTTTATTGAACCTTCTTCTGGAACGAGGCTCGCTCGGTTACACACGCAGTACAAAAACACTTCAGCATGTAAAACTAAAATACAATACCAAAATTAATAATTCACAAAACAAATATTAGTCAATTACAAGTAAGTAAAAATACACATTGGCAAACAATGTGTTACCCTAAATTAGCTATTTCCACTACCCGGGAGTGGTGTTCTTGGCCTTCCAGATTAAGAGCATATATTCACTGTAAATTTTGTTGACTTAATAGCATTCTCCATAGATAATATAATGATAATAATGATGATGATAATATTAATAACAACAACAACAACAACCAAAAAAGTGTATTATCTGATTATTGTTATAATTTATTTGCTATGTTTGGGTCTCATCTTTGTGTTGACAAGAAAATAATGTTTTAACCATGTCCTGATATATTTCTTAGATTCATGTTTTGTTTTTTTAACCGTATATGTCAAAACAAAATAACATTTTATTTTAAATTTTGCTTTGGATAAAAAAACACATTTTGTTTTAAATATTCGTTTTATTGAATGGGGACTGATCAACTTCAATATAATGACTCAGCCCAAAAAATATTAGTGGCCCTTATTATTTGAGTAACTCTGGTAAATGATACCCGTGTTTTCAGTCTGAGCATTTCCCTTCACTGTAAAACAACAACAAAAACTATAATATAACAGATTTTTTTTCCTGTATTTTAAAAATATCATTTAATTTACACAAAAAAAACTCAGATTTTACATGTCAAATGTAAAATAACATGAAATCACTGTAACTGTAAAAACACACTATTTCTGTTCTTTTATTTAAAAAAAAAACTCCATTAGAAACACTACATATATTGATTTGTTAAAATATGTTCAGAAATGTATTGTAATTTGACAAATATTTGTCTTTAAAACCCAAAAAAGAAAAAAAAAGTATTTACTGAGAAATTAACAGTAAAAAAATCATAATTTTATCATAATCTCTTTGTGAATTGACATTTTTTTTAAGTGAAAATAACTGTACTTTATTATGGGGGGGGGGAGCTGTTGCTACAAGAAAGTAATCTTCTGTTATTTCACAGTATTTTTCTGGTGCCCCAGCTGCCGGGAAATTACTGTTTTGTTTTGGGGGATTTACAGCGTATGCTAGGCCAATAGAATAACTACTGACTTTGCTTTCATGTATCAATAGAAAATAATTGAAATGACAATTGTTTGAATATAGTGATTTTAATTTTTTCACATACATTCACTAACAGTAAACATAGTCATTGTCCAACTGGCACAGTTGAGTACAGGTGAAACGTTAATTGTGAAATATTTTAAATAAAAGTGCGAAGCTATATAAAAAGCTTGTGAAAGAAATGTTATAATTTTCATTGATAATGACCCAGCACGATGATCAAGTGGGTAACACTTCAGCCTCGCAGTGGAGAAGTTTTAGGTTTGAATCTCAAGAATTTTGAAGAAAATTTATATGGTCTGCAGACAATAGTTTAAAAATAACACATAATTAGATTTTTAAAAAACAACATCATAAACAGTCAGAGAGTGGTTGCTTCTTTGTCATTCAGGAGCTGGACGACTTGATGCAATTAATGGAACAAGGAATTCTGCTTTCTAATAGAAAGTCCTGCAGGCGCACAAACACCAGTTTGTGCTCAAGCACCATGTTATGCGGCAGAAAAATAACCCAAAACATGCAAGCAAGTACAACGATGAATGTCTGAAAAAACAAAACTAAGGTTTTGCAGTGACCAAGTCCAAGTCTGGACCTAAATCCAATTGGGTCCTTGTTGACCTTAAATTGCAGTTCTTGCTTGAAAACCCTCGACAGAATTAACACAATTCTTATTCTAATCATTATTTTTATAATTAACAGAGTAGATTTTCCTTTGTCTGTTTTATTTTCTAATAATCAAATGTGTGACTTGCCAAAATGCTTCAATTTAAATTCATCTGTCCAAAAGAGTAAGTAGCTTTGCAGAGTTTTATGACTTTAAAGGGAGGGTAGAAACCTTTTTGCTAAAATGTGTAACTAGCTAAGTGAAAAAAACAAGAATAAACTGTGTGTGTGTGTGGGGGGGGGGGGGGGACTATTCCTTGATGCCATTCACAGAGCCAAAAATCTGGCTTGAAACTTTTAACTTTTAATGCCCTTTACTGGTTATTCACAATGTTGAATTCTAAAGGCAGCAGACAAACACGGGTGACAGTGATGATGGTCTGTTTGCACCAGTGCTAAAATTATCTACATTATTCTGCAAGTTCTTTTTAGCTCCCTTAGTGACACAGAAGAAAAAAACATCAGGAAATGTGTATTGCATTTGCTATTTTTCTGTGTTTACTATTGACAATATCTAGAATTATCTTAACAAAAAAATAATGTAGAAGAAATGAGCATACAACATTGTGATTATGCAATGTAACAGTACATATTCTTTATTTTTTACACAACTTTTTCCCCCTCATTACATTTTCTCAGCATGGCCCCTAACACTTCTATTGTTTGTATATAGCATTCAAGCTAAAGGATAAAAAAAAGAAAAGAAAAAGAAGCTTATTCTTCTGTGATAGGAACTCAAACAATGTGGTGTTAGTCCAAGGGATTTTAAAATGGAGGTACAATCCCTCAATAGCTATTTCTGAGAAATTTCTTCTTGTAGATTAAATTCATATGTGTAGAAGACAACCTGGTACCCCATACTTGCATTGTCAAGTCATTTTGTATAAGCACTTTTACAATCAGTTACAATCATTACTTCCGGAAGTTACAGAAAATAATGCCTGTGAAGAGTTTACAAACCCGCATTAAAACATTTTTTTGTAGCTTTTAACTAATTTAAACCGAAAAACGTATAAATAAAATTAAAAAAAGTTTAATACTTTGTCCTTCACTCCCAAAAACATATGTATACGTATATTTTTAATGCTAGAGCATACAGAAGGCTGTGATTCAGCTTCTAACATGAAAAGGTGTCTTAAAGCCAAAAAAGAGTGTAAGAGATCAGCCAGGGCCATGTTGCAACAAACTTTTTGCCAGTGTTTTCAAACAGTTTGTAAATAATGATGAAATTTAGCTATATTTTAATGCTAATTTCTTCAAAACTGAAACAGATATAAATATACTTTTTTCCTGATGATAGAAGAGACTCTAATCTTTCTGTTGGTATGTTCCATGTTTGTGTAGCAATAGAACACAATATTCTGTGGACCTTGCAAAATCAGTCAAAATCCAGTAAAACAGCTGGGAGCGAAGGGGGTTGCTTCAGTGAAAATGGCTAGGAGTGAATGAGTTAAGCAAAGCTCTCCGGGTAATGATGACTTTAATGTTTTTCCTCCCTGTTGACTGAAGCAGAAATAGGATTCCAAATTTGTCAAAGCACATTCTAATTCTGCTATAGTTCCACCGGTCAGAGGTTTCACACTGAAACGACAGGACCTGGGTAAGGCTCTCCCCCACACCAGAAGTCCTCCGGCTGAGGGATTTCTAAAAGCCACTTCTCCTTCTCTTTCCCCTTGTCATCTTCCTGCAGCTCCTGGTTATTCATCACGGGTATATCCGGGTCTGCCACAGTTTTTAGTACTTTGTAATAGTGGCAGTCACGCCCGTCATCTGGGTCGTACGGCGGCGCCAGGATATCCAGGAAAGCAGCAGGTCCGTCAACAGCGTCAATCTGGTGGAGATTATCCCGTAGAGGTGTCAGGAGACATGGTCCACTGTTCTCTGAGTACTCATCCACTGAGCGCAGTAACGATCGTCGCAGGGAAGCATTTTGGAATGGGGCCACCGGAGTTTCAAAGCAAGGAGGGGCAGCACTGGCTGTCTGGCAGCTTTCCAGCTTGTCAAAGCAACTGATGCTCACCTTTCCGTAGAGGACCTAAAAACAGAAAATAATGACTTTGAAACAGCCTTTTTACCACTTATCCATGCAGCTAATAAGTGCAAGTACAGTGATGTCCATTTATCGCAGGAAAGATTTTTGTCGATAGGTGAAAATTTGTGCTATAAAAAAAAATTATATCACTTCAGCCTTAAAATATCTGTCCCACACACTGAAGACACATTTAAAACCGCGTTGAGAGGAGCCAGTTGAGGTGGCTCGGGCATCTGGTTCGGATGCCTCCTGGGCGCCTCCCTGGAGAGGTGTTCCTGACATGTCCCAGAGGCGGGAGGCTCTGGGGATCGATTCAATTTGAATTGATTAATCTAACGATTATTCAATTGATTAATCGACTAATCAGATTCATTTTAATTTTGCATTAAACTGTATTATAGAAGCATTTCCCTGATTACTGTTTATTAACTACTAATTGGCGTTTATTTTGTATTTGTATTGTGATTTAAAAAAAGGGAGATTGATGTTTAACTATGTTACCGGTTCAGTCATTGTTTTCCAAAGCAATTTGCATTTTGATCAAACACAGAAGATAATAAGTCTTCATTCATGAAGGACTACAGAAATCAGTGAACAATTACTGTTGATATGCTGTAATCAGAGCATTTTGACAATTTCTAATTAAAAAATGGCTTCAAATGATTACTCGATTATTAAAATAGTTGTCGATTAATTTGATAATTGATTACTTGTCAATCGACTAATTTTGACAGCTCTAAAAATTATTAAAACACTTCAAACAGATTGTAAATGTTTTTTAACACTAGAGATGGACCGATATGCCTTTTCCAGGGCCGATACTGATGTCGATTATTAGTCAATGAGACCGATAACTTATAACTTATTTGAAGCCGATATTCATTTTCAGTAGAAAACGAAGGAAAAAATATTGGCATAAATAAAAAATACCAGATGCATAATTGCTTATTTTCAAAATGTTTCAAAATGTCAAAAAAAAAAAAAGTTTTGTCTTAGACAATGGACTACATTTTAAATTTAAAAAAAAAAAAAAAATGTTCAGGCAGCTCCTAAGGTTATCAGTATGTCTTAAAAAGTTAAAAGGAAACTTAAATCAGTAAATACTATAGCTCTCTATAATTTTCTACAGTAAATATTTTTTTCCATAATGTAAAAAATACCTGTAATCTTAAACTTTCACATTTCTTTGTTTTAATGTCAAACAAAAACAAAAGGTTCAGAAAGTTCCCAGGATCAGCAGCATATCTTATTAAGCTAACTGAAAATTTAAATAAATAGTTCCCTGAGATTAAAAATGGTTTTAGCTTTACTTTTTATTGGCCGTCAGATTTTGAAAAAAGGCTGATACCGATATTCGGCAAAATGCCCAATATCTGCGCCATTCTATCTCATAATGGGATGGAATACAGCAAAATCTGTAAGATGTAAAAACAAACACAAAAAAAACTCCCAAACGCTATAACGCTCTCTATGTTTGTGGAATATGATTAAAGCAACAACAAAAAATCCACCGGGTGGCCATTTTGCTACTTGCTGCCGACTGAACATGACAGTTGCTCAAGGCTCAGGCTACGACCAATCACGGCTCACTTGTTTTCTGAGTTCGATCATGTGACATTCGCAAGCTCAGCCGTGATGATGGTCAGGCTCATGCCTAAGCGTCGGTTACATTTAGCTGACGTCGGATTGGTATATACAGTAGAGGTCTTTATTGTTCACTTCTTAGATTCTGTGCTACTTTTTCAGACTTGCGTGTAGCACGCTATTGTCACACTTTGTCGCACAGCTGAAAATGGCACAAACATAGAGCAAATAATCAATGTGAAATTCCTGGATACAATGGGGAAAGGCCCCAACAATAGATATCTCAAACACTGGACTGTCCATGGTTTTGCCAGGAAATCTTTATTTTTTGCTAGATTTTCTGGTTTTTAACTATTTTATTTATTGTAATTTGTTTTAACTTTCCCCTGTATCACTTTGAGATTTATTTTTAAATTTAAAGTACATAACAAATTAAATGTAATATTATTATTATTATAAATCTCAACAAACACTTGAAAAAACGTGTAATTTTTGGGGTCTCCTGAAAAGTGCCGATTTTGGAGACAGGTTGGCCTGACGTCAGCAATATACAGTATGTGTTTTCAACTAAATGCTAGTTAGTATTAGTTACCTAAAATGGTCATCTCTAATGTGCTAATTCTAATCGCGATTGCTAACAGTTTAATAATGCTCATGCACAGAAGATAATAAATAACGAGTAGTTATATCCTCTCAATTCAACTCACGTTCAACAATAGTAGATCCACAAAAAAAATACAAAATTTAATGTATATTTTTTAAATTAAAATGTTATTGTTTGGGGGTGATTATTCGATGGAATAATCGATAGGATAATCGATTTTAAAAAGCTTTTAAAAAGCCCTGAACGTTTCCTCCATGTTTGTACCACCTCAAGTTGCTTGATAGTGGTCTGCTACGCACTGGGGGAAAAAAGGCAAAGTGTAAGAGAACTGAACATTACAGCAGAATAGTGTAAAGATGTTGCACAATACTGTGACTTAAGTGATTAACAAATTAGCATCGACTCATAAATGGAAATTATATTAGCAGGTCACGTGACAGCAGCAATCATGCATTATTAACTCATGTATGAAACAAATCTCAAAATGACAAACAAAAAAACACAAAATATATATTGGGTAATTTGGGGATTTTTTTTTCTTTTTTAATACAGACAATATGTTTAAACCGTTTGAATTGGACAATCACAAATGCACATTTCATTCATATTAAAATGTTTTAGGGGTGTGAGTTGCCTAGTACCTGCCGATTCGATTCGTATCACGATTCATAGGTCACGATTCGATACAGATTAATCCCGATACGAATCTATAAATTGATTATTGCGATTTTTTAATCTATTTTTTTTTTTTACTCAAATTTGGAAAATACTAATCAGTAAACATGTACACTGTAAGATTTGTATGAAAATGTATTTATTTATCTGAAAATTCAGGCTTATATCTGAGCCACTGCATTTAGCAAACAGGTTGCAGTCTGTTTCATGTTTGAACAGCACCGAAATAAAATATTAAGGCTTAATGTTCCATTAACTCTTTGACTGCCAACCATTTTCAGAAAAGAGAACATGTGGGTGCCAGCTGATTTAGAGCATTTTGACTGATCTCTCAAGGTCCACAGAAAATTTTGTGTTTGGACTATGGAAACACAGATACTACCAAATGAAAGAACGATGATGAATGAACTTTCATCAGAAAAAAAAAAAGTTTGTTTCTACCTCATTCAGTTTTTCAGTAATCAACAATAGAAAATAGGTTAGTTTCACCCAAATGCTCTGTTTTGGACCAAAATACGTAGAAATCAAGCTTTTTGTGAAACGATATTATTTCATGCACTCTAGTGAATTTTACACTTTTTTTTCCATGAATGATGCCACACACACCTAAACAGTGCTTTACTTCTATAAAACACTACTACCAACAATGAAAAGGTGTTTTTTGATAGCAAAATAAGTTTATTTACATTCAACAGTGCAACAATTTGACAAAACAATTTGGCAAACTATTTACCAATGTGTGCAACTGTGCATGTGTGGTGTGTGTATGTGTTACTATTTACAATTGTGTGGATGTTTCAACAACACATTTTTTCTTTTTGTGTGGTATATTGTGTAACACTCCCCTGCGTGCAAGGGGACGCAGCAGGATTTGCACCACAGATTAGTTTCACTGCGATTGCCCCTTCGCGTGCAGACCCTACACTTTCTTGCCGGCCTTTTTTTCCGGGGAGTAGCAGGTATGTACTGCAGTGTGTGTTTGGCCATGTTGCCATCAAGTCTACTCTCAGGATCATGATACAGTGACCTGGTGTTACGTCTGGTTTCCTCATGCCCTTCAGTTCCTATACCTGCAACAACTTCCTCCTCCTCCTTGTCTTGTGGTAACAGCCACCCTCTCACCACCTAGCCGGATAAACTCCAAAAAGTGTTGGCACTTCCCAGGATTTTTTGTTTTGTGCAGGATATATGCATTGAACATGCATATTTGAAATAGATAGGCAACACATTTTTTGTGCCATTTCAATGTTTTTTCCGCGTGAATGGGTGGTAAGAGATGTTCTGATCCATCTTATCCACTCCATTCATGGTGGCATTGTAGTCCAGAACCAGTGTCTTCTCCGTGATCAGACTGTACCCACTCCTCCGATGAATATGCATTGGACTCAGGGTACTCTTCATCGTCCGATTGAACGTCCGCCTGTGCAGAAGTGCTCAGTTGTGCACCACGTTTTCCGGCGTTAGCATCGCTAGCCGGTGAGGCTTTACGACTTGGTCGAAGCCGCCACGTCAACGCTTCAACTTCGGTGTCAACCTCGGAGTCACCATCATCATCATCAATGTGCTCTTTCGCACTGGTCGATGCTATTCGTCTTTGAAAAAAATGCTTGCAACCGGTCGCCATTTTCGCTTCCTCAGCCATTCTCCCCTCAACACTCTAGCTCCACCTCACGTTTTCTACTACTGACTCCTA
This sequence comes from Leptonotus elevatus, assembly GCF_054856555.1. Taxonomy (NCBI): domain Eukaryota; kingdom Metazoa; phylum Chordata; class Actinopteri; order Syngnathiformes; family Syngnathidae; genus Leptonotus; species Leptonotus elevatus. The sequence continues at coordinate 15,546,367 of NC_141258.1, forward strand.
CCCGATCTTGTCCAAAGAGAGTCATCGCTGCCATCTAGTGCCCATAAATAGTCATTATACTAACTCGATCTGCTTGATACTTTGAGCACAGCTGGCCAAGGCTTTCCTCCACCCGTTACCATTAAAAAACATAGTTAACGTCTTTTAACGTTTTTGGCGGCACTCATTTGGATTTTACTAAACGTTATTAAACGTTTTTGGCGGTCAAAGAGTTAATATAACATTCATCCATGCTAAATGTGTGAATCCTAACCCTAAGTAAGATGTTTTGTTGAATATTCCCATAAAAAAATTGATGTTTAAAAATCGATTCGGCCGCATATTGAATCGATTCGAGAATTGCGCGCTGTAATATCGCGATATATTGCCAAATCGATTTTTTTCTAACATCCCTAAAAAATGTATTTAGATTTTTTTCAGAAGCTTTTTTTCTTCAAGTACCTTATCTATCAAGATTAAAGATGAACATTAAAAGATGTCTGTCAGGTGCTTCCTTGTCAATCATTGTCATGTGAAATAGCTAATACGTGTGGGAGCTATCATTGTTCCTAAGGGTAAAAATCTTCAGTATGCAAAATATACACTTAGATATTACATAATTAGAATGTAATTAGTGATTAATGTTATTTATTTCCAACTTCATCAGCAATACCAAAGGGTTACGTCACTGAAATATTGTACATGCTATAAAATTGGCAGTGGGTATTTCGTCATGACAGGCAACTCTCCTGCTAGCGCTATTTGCGGTGAAAGGCTCTGATTGGTCAATCATTGGACCGGAGTATCGCACTAAGCGTCGGTCCTGACACTTAGACATGGTTACAACAAGGGAAAGGGCTTAGGATTGAACCCATAACCTCTTGGTTGGGAAACAACCACGCTACCACTGAGTCAGTCCGCCTTCTATAACTGTTTACTAATTTTTCATTTTGTTTTGCCATCAAAGATAGGCCGCTGTTGGCATTTATCAGCCTAACCAGAACCGTCAGAGCATTGGTTGCAGGGCTGGACTGGCACAAAAAAATCGGCCCTGAAATTTTGACTTAAGCCCTAGATACACCAATCCGACGTCGGCCAAATGTGACTGACGCCTACCCCCGTGGCGTTGGCCCAGACGTCGGCACGTCGCGTAGAAAAATGACGTAAATACCACCGCACCGACTATTACGTACCTTCAGCGCATGCGCAAGAAGTAATTCCCCTCCATACCATCGGCGGCGGTAGTCCTTATTCCTAAAGGCAACCGGCAACCTCTTTATGGGGCGGGATATAAAAACATAAACAACTCATACCGGTGTTGACAGCGGCGCCGGGTTAAACGCGGCGGCCAGCTGGTGAAGCAAAAACAGGCGCTGGAGCAAGGTTCGTCCCCTTTCGTTCCCGAACGCATGAATGTACACCGTTGTGGCGTATCCTGGACCCTGTCGACTCCTGGCTGCTACCGATCGTCGGTTCACCCAAAAAGCTTCGGCCGTGCTGCCCTCCGCGTTTTGGACTCTGTGCTGACCTCCAGCTTCTAAAGCAGCTTCCTTAAGACCAGGCCATGCATCCCTGCTGCTCCCACAAGGATTGCGCTGTTAAATGCGCGGTCATTGACAAACAAAACATTTATTTTGAGGGAGTTTTTCTTTTTCAACAACTTGGATTTCCTCTGCCTGACAAGAGACCTGGACTGTCGCTGGTGAGTCCACCACTATGATTGAATTACTACCGCCTGGCTCTGCTTACTTGGACGCTCCGAAGACGGCGGGCCGAGGTCTAGGAATGGCGACTACTTAAAAAACTAATTTAAATGTAAACGATATCTATTAACCACATCGGTCACAGCTTTGAAGCCACCTTCTTTGAAGTCGGCCAAACTGTTACTGTGCTGTGCTGTGTCATTTACCGACCTCCAAAAAACAATAAGGACTTTTTAAACGACTTGGCAAATCTTCTTGCCAAAATCATGCTGAAATATGATCATATCCTCTTTATGGGGGACTTTAATATTCACGTGTGCTGTCCTGAAAAACTATAAAGTTGAGTTGAGTACTGTTTATCTGTGTTGTTGCTTGCTCTTCTTGCCCCGTGCGCTGATTCGCTATAGCTAACAGCCAATCACAGTGATCAAATGCCCCCAAGACCGATTCAACATGTCGAATTTGCTGGAATGATGTTGGTTCACTTTGCTGTCTATATTCAAAATTGATTAATGTCCCTCTAAATTGTGGGCCAGTCTCTTGGGGTAAAATGGAGGAAAATAACTAAAAAGCACTACATCGGCCCCAAAAGACGCCAGCGCACTGGGCATCTGCCCTGTACGCCAGATGGCCAAGCCAGTCCAGCCCTGACCGTAACCCTCAGAGCATATAGGCTATTGTAAACAAAAACAAAATAAAAAGTAGTTTAAAAAAAGGGGGGGGGGACAGAGCACTTTCGGGGTGCTACGGGCTAGTACACATTTATTGGAGCAGAATTTGTACTTGTATTTCTCTCGCGATTCACGGCAAAACCGCGCAAGGTAGAAGTTGCCCGTCACGTCACGACAAAAATATCCACTTCGTATGAAATAAATTCAATAGATTGCATTAAACCAGGGGAATCTTAAACTCTGTCTCAGTTTATATGCTCGTGTTGTCTTAGTCAAATGATGAGAAAACACTACAAAACATAACGAACAACAATAAAAAGATAAAGTGTAGATAAAAGCATTGAAGACCTTCAGCATCCCGTTCATGCCCGGATGGTCGTGAAGAGGTATGGAGGCTCCGGTTCCGAGCAGGAATATCCCCATGCTGAACACATCTGTCTCGCAGATGTGCATGTAGGTGACTGGCGGAGAATCCGGCTCAGACGTACCGGAGGTCGATTTGTTTTTCCGGGGAGCAATCTTGAGATCCGCTGCCCTAAGTTCGGTCACTAAGGAGACGAGTTTGGCCTGTTTTTCTGCAAAGACTTTACTATCTCCGTTGGCCGAACATTTTAAGCCTTTAAAGGTCATATAAGCTTGCTTTGCTATTTTCTGGATGAGAGGATTATTATTGTTTCGCGACATTCTTGTCGATGGGGGGGAATAACGGTTAAAAGTGCACCTTTTCCGTCGCAAATGAAACAACTCGCGAACTATCTAATGTCAAGAAATGTTACCCAGTGTCTGTGGGTACACGTTATCTAACGATAAGATAACAAAGTCTGGGTAAAAAATTTGGCTTTTGTGGTGGTAATGCCAAATTTCATCGCCAAATATTATCCTTCCGTCGGTCATTTTCCAAGCTTCTCTTGCTCAGCTGCCTGCTCTCAGCAAGCCTGCGCAGCAAACGCAAAGCATTATGGGCCGTAGAGTTTCAATACAAATACTGGATTCGCGTCGCCGGACTCATAAATTCCAATAGAATTAAAACATTTAACAGTTTTTGTCGTACAATAAAAGCATGTAACAATTCACCATCAGGATCTGATTGAAAGGTGCTTAAACATGATAAAATATTTATGATATAGCAAAAGAGACTACATTTCCCACAAACGATGAGGACGACCGATAGTTGAAAGAGGAAGGCCAGATAGGCCGTTGAACTCGTGCGTTCCGTAGCTACTTCCGGTCTTTGGCCGCCCCACTGAAAAGAGAGATCTCTCTCTGAGTTCTGTCATTGAAAAGTTCCATAATATGCCTTTTTCATTTAAAGGTTAACAGGTTGTACAAGGACCGAAAAAAAGTTTGTCAACTCAACACTAAGAATATCCATATGATATACTATTGCAGGTGTGAATGGTCACTTAACAGGAAAATAATTGTCATTTTTTAAATACATTTCTGCAATGGGCCCTATTTTGGTAGATAGGCGCACTGTGTGTTCAGTGTAAAAACTGAAACATCTTCATTTTCATGCGCAGACAATTCTAGTTTAGCATATTATTTTTGAATTTGGTACAGTGAGCTACACTTCAATAAGCATTCTGGCGTAATCTATTACACACACCCGGTGTATCTGAAAATGTGCATGGTGACCAATAGTAGACTAGATTTATTTCAGGCTAAGCAGGTCTGAGTTTGCGGTTCAGGTGGTGTTTGTTCGAGGCACCGGCAGACAAATTCTGTACTCCACTGATGTGTTGGTGCATGCCATCGCATTTCATTTATAAATATGGCAACAGCTTGTGACTACGACGGCGTATTAGGGCCATGTACAATTATATATTTTTTAGACGGTGAGGGCAATAGTCTGAGAAAAAAACTCACAAATTTGCCACTTTATAAACTCGCAAATTTGCCACTTTATAAACTCGCAAATATGCGAGAGAAAAAAAACGTAATTTGCGAATTTATAAAGTGGTACATTTGCGAGAAAAACCCCCCATGAATTTGCGAGTTTATAAAGTGGCAAATTTATCGGCAAATTTGTGAGAAAAAAACTCGTTATTTTGCGATTTTATAAAGTGGTAAATTTGTGAGTTTATAAAGTGGCAAATTTGCGACTGAGGTTTTTTCTCGCAAATCTTCCACTTTATAAAGTCGCATATTTGCCACTTTATAAAATCACAATTTTACAAGTTTTTTTCTCGCGAGTGGCAAATTTGCAAGTTTTTTCTCTGAATATTGCCCCCACCCTCTAAAAAAATTATATTCATACGTGGCCCTAATACCCTGTTGTATGTGACAATCCCTCTGAACCATTGTAGAAATAAATTCAGTGAATGAATTCTCATCATTATCTTCTTAGAAATATTTTTATAGCACCTCACAGAATTTGTGGCATAACTATGGGTGGTGGTAATGGGGAAAGCACGATTGGTGGTGGAAGCCTATCCACAGTGGCCAACTTTACATCATACGCAAGTGGATATCTTACCTTTTCTTTTAAATGTAGTTTGCGCACGCCGATCTACTGTATCTACTGTAAATACCATGTAGACCACACAGCTCTCTCTGCACTAAATTTAAAGGGAATGAGGGGAGCCACTTAAATTGGTCGGGAGTTGCCTGCATTCCCTCCCACAAAGGCGTGCAATGGCGCAAATGTCCACTTCTACCTGTGCTAGTGTAGGAAAATGCCAAAAGAAAGAAAACTCCACCCAATCGCACATTTTTAGACTGCACTTTGCACTAGACTTGCGCTCGACACGAAAATAGGACCTTTTGTATTTATTTTCTATTTTGTAAATAAAAAATATAATACAAACCTTCAAATCAATTCCAGTGTGTTATTTGGTAAATTTCTACTTCTTATATACGGGTACTGCACTGTAAAAAAACAACTACTTTTTATTTTACATTTTAATTTACAAAAATAAACCCTCATTTTACACGTCAAATGTAAAATAACATGAAATCACTGCAACTGTAAAAACACAATATGTATGTTCTTTAAAAAAAAAACTCCATTAGAAATACATATATTGATTATTAAAATATGTTCACAAATGTATCGTAATTTCGCAATCATTTGTCTGTTATTTAATGGAATAAAATGTAAAATTCAACTTTAAAACCTTAAAATATATATAGAGAAAAAAACATTTATATTTACTGAGAAATTAACAGTAAAAATTATGGATGAAACTGTTTTTACGAGAAAGCAATTTTCTGTTATTTCACAGTATTTTTCTGGTGCCCCAGCTGTCGGAAAATTACCGTTTCTTTTAATGTTATTGTTTTGTTTTTGATTGTTTTTTGCATAGCTACAAACCAGACACATTTGAGGAGTTTGCACCTTCACATTCCGGTCCAGCAATACTAACCAACCTATGGAGGACCAAAACTGCCCAAATAAAAAATTAATAAATGACTACATGAATAAATAAAGGAATAAAAGTAAAAAAATATGAACGGATACAAAAAACTAAAATTCCAAAATTAAATACAAAAATAAATATAAATGGAAATTAAAAACAACTATATATTTATATACATACATAAATAAATACATAAATAAAAAACAAGATTCAAAAAATAAATATAAAATAAATGTTGAAATAAATACAAAAATAAATATATGAATGGAATTAAATATCAATCAATAAATAAAAACGCTCTGCTCTCACATTCATTTATTTCATGCTGAAGACACTCTGTCACGTTGAAATGTTATTCAAATGAGGGTGGCGGTCCTAAGCGTGTCTTGGGTTGGGCTCCGAGCTTCTGCCTCAGCTACCAACCAAGCTTCTGCTCTGACTACAAGTACTGACCAAACTTCTGCTCCAGCTATGAACCAAGCCAGTAAGCCACAGTTTCCACTGAAGACACACTGACTTGGCTGAACTTTAACCCAACAGTTACACGACCCTCACCCCACAAGTCAGACAACAGTTTGCATGCCGTAGCAGTTTAGACACGCGAGGTCAGTCCTTCTCAAATAGTGGGGTGGGTTTTACTAGGGAGGGTATGGCGCAATGCCAAAAATATGCGAAAAGTGTAATGGCATAAAGTGTAATTACACATCCACTGTAGTAGGTGGCAGTGTTGCTCTTATTTATTTATTTTCTTCAGGCAAATTGATGCACTTTCTTTTACAGACTAACAAAAAACAAAAGAGTTACCAAAGTTGTTCTCTGTTGTAAGTTCATCTATAATTCTCTTTTTTTTGTGTATTCTCTGTTAACAAGGATACAATGCTATGCAAGATTACAATTTTAGGAGCAAATGTATTTATTTATTTTATTACAAGAACAACAGAGATCATAAGTAAAAAAAATTAGGAAATGTTAACATTTTGTATAATTGTTTTTATTGTGGGAATGCTGAAATTCCCACTTTTCCATCTAAATTAATAGAGGGTACTGCATGCCTAGGTGGAGCTATTGAGTGATTAATTTTTTATTTAATTTTTTGGTGTTTTTCAATTGGATATCAATAGTCCCACTTTTCCATCTAAATGAACAGAGGTTACTGCATGGCTAGGTGGTGCTATGAAGTGATTTTTTTTCTTTTTTCATTGGATATCATTATTTCCTTTTTCCATTTAAATAATTGGAGGGTACTTTCAGATAACACATATAAATTCCCAACTTCTTAACTTGCTTAAAAAATTCACCCCTCCCGGGTTCGTGTTCTTTTTATTCATTTATCTTTCAATTTACTTCATAAGCATTTAGCTTAGCATTCAGCTATTAGGATTCAGCTTTCAGCATTCCCATGCAATTTCTGCAGAAATTGCAATTAGTGTAGTTTATACTGTAGTTGAAGCGGATTGTTGTGGGGGCACAAAATGTTTTCTTATAGGCAAACATAACTGAGAAGTATGGCTGCCCTAGGTCAAAATAACTCAAAGGTAGAGACACAGATGTCAAAAATATTACCATTGTCCCCAGTCTCCCCTCCTGTATTAAACCATTTGCTCCCAAAAACGAATAAAACGTTCTATTTTAAATATTGCCATGGTTCCAAAAATGTATTTATAATTTTTTTTGTTTTCTTTTTTATGCTAGAGCATACAGAAGGCTTTGATGCAGCCTCTGAACTGGAGAACACGGGTGAAGCAATGGTAGTAAACACAAAAACTGCCAGCAGGTGGCAGCAGAGTATAAGAGATCAACCAGGGCCATGTTGCAAAAAAGCCCTTTTTACCCTTTAATTGACAGGACAGGTGAAGAGTTGACAGGAAATGAGAGCGATAGAGGGAATGACCTGCAGGAAAGGGGTCACCTGCTCCGAGGTTGAGCCTCTCTCTACACATGGTGCAGGTGCGCAACGCAGTGACTAACCATCGCCCCGTAGGTTCCATGTTTTTATAGCAATAGAACGCAATATTCTGTGTGCCTTGCAAAATCAGTCAAAATCCAGTAAAACAGCCGGGAGCGAAGGGGGTTGCTTCAGTGAAAATAGCTGGGAGTGAATGAGTTAAACTTCTACAAAGGACTGTTTGAAGTTTCAACCATACTATAAATTTCTCCTCACAGACAGTACTTTGTAATCACTGTTGTTTGTTATTAATTAGAAATTTCAAGTATAGTATGTTGTTTGTACAGTATTTGGTATTGATTGTTGGACATAAAAGCACCATTATTCCCCAGCTGTTTAAAATGTGCATGATTGGCATTGCGAAGAAGTCAAGAGAGGTCTTCAATGCCTTTTTCAGTGCTGCAGCCAAGACTCGTAGTGTCATGGAGAGAAGTTATACAATACGAGAGGACCATAACTAGGTACACAGTACTACAAGTCATGTTTAATGTACACAATCTATACACTGTATATGTGGCCACCGTCTCAAATGTGAACTGATATTTTCATTTTCTATTTACATTTACGTGACTATGCACACACACACACACACACACACACACACACGCCTACACCCCCACGCACACACGCGCACACACACACACACACAAACGTTCCTGTCTCCATAATTAGCATAGTGAGACAATGAAACTGCAGATAGCATCTGCTTAGGGGTCACTTTATGCATCCAGTCAAGATGGCTTTTGTTTTCAATCAATACGCAACTTGTTTTCTGAAATCACAGTTGGCATTATTTTGTCTTCCACTGTGGAGAATATGAGAGCCTTTTATATGTTGACCCCTGTGGCCTCATTCAAACAGGCCATCACCAAAGAATGAAGTCCACTCTTTTGTCTGTCAACAAACGCTCACAGCTTCAGCCAAGAATGCATTTTTATTAGTTTGCAGGGAAAATGCCTGCATAACTACATGGGAAACAGCAAGAACAGAGCCAATGCTAATGTTTGTTCATTCCATCAAAAGCTGCGTTCAGTATGCAGAAACCAGGATTTTGATTCATCTTTCAAAACATGGCCAATAACTGTTGAAAAATTAGACATTGGGTTTAAAATTGCAACAGTTTACTGTTAGTGGATCGGAATGGATCGGAGTTATATAGCGCTTTTCTCGACCCTCAAAGACACTTTACAATAGAATCGATACATTATTCATGCACTCACACATTCACACTGTGTTTTATTATTTAAGTAGCCACAGCTGCCCTGCCATTTATATAGCATTTTTCTGCCCTTACAAGGCTCTCAAACCGCTTTACATTTTGACTAGTCATTCACCTCCTGATGACAGCATTAGGAGTTCAGTATTTTGCTCAAGGATACTTCAACATGTTCACCAAGGGGATTGAACCCACAATCTCAGGGATACCAGACAACCACGCTACCACTGATCCACGCTGCCAAAGGCATTTATAATTTTAGATCTCATGAAATGTATACATGGTAGTGCTTCCAATTAAGTAAGTCCAATTCTTTGCTTTGCGTATTATTCAAGCTTGAGAAGCTTTCCCCTGTTATATTGTATTATTATATTACATTAAATCTTGTTAAAATTACAGTTAAAAACGGTACTTTTATTATGGAAAATTACCGTGGTTTTTTATGTTGGTTTTTTTACAGTGTATTTCTTATTAGATGTCCTTTCAAAAATGTTAATACAATGAATACTACCATCTATAGAACATGACAGAAATTGTAGTTATTTTCACTTAAAAAAAAAATTTAATTAAAGAAATTATGGTAAAATTACGCTTTTTTTTACTGTTAATTTCTCAGTAAATATAATATATATATATATATATATCATATAACTCATTTTCCAGTATTGGATTAAGCATTGTGTACAAAGAGTAAAAGTGCAAATATTTCTGGCATCTTATTCCCTGAATTTTCTTTTAATAATAATAAAAATGGATCGGAGTTATATAGCGCTTTTCTCGACCCTCAAAGACACTTTACAATAGAATCGATACATTATTCATGCACTCACACATTCACACTGTGTTTTATTATTTAAGTAGCCACAGCTGCCCTGGGGCAGGCTGACGGAAGCGTGGCTGCCAGTGTGCGCCTACCGCCCCTCCGACCACCACCAAACATTCGCACCTTCCATATACCAGTGTGAGTAGCACTGGAGGCAATGTGCGTGAACTGTCTTGCCCAAGGACACAACGACACATGACTTGAGAAGAGCGGGGAACGAACAGCCGACCTTCTGGTTACTGAACAACCGTTGTCAGTACTAGATGTGATTGGGATGCCAGATTGTGTTGGGGTCGCCTAACGAACACGTTACGCTACAGGATTGGCCGGAAATTATTCAGTTGATGTCAAACATTGGAAAGAAAATATTAAAGATGTAATTTAAACAACAAAATGTATGGACTCAAATTGTGAAAACGTAAATAAACCTTAGAAAATAAACGCAAGATAAATTGAATAAATAATAAAATAGATTGAATAAATGTACAAATTAATTGCCTGAGATGTGACAAATATTGTCAGTTGGTTTTTGTGATGTATTGTGATTGTGAACAGCTAAAAATGAAACCAAACTGAAGTGAATCCCGCATTTCGTTAGCTGTAGTGACGTCACCGGCAAGCGCGAAGGTGCTTCTATCTATTTTACTATTGGGCTCCAGGCAGCGGAGTGGTATCGTCACTTGCCTACGATGCAGGTTGGCGTGGGGTCGTTTCCCCGCCTGGGAGATCATGTTTGTATGTGTGCGTGTTTGTGTGAGTGCAAAAAAATTTATCAATTTTACTAATTCTTCAATCTTAAAGTATCCTGCTTTTATATTCTTAGGTTTATTCACGTTTTTACAATTTTAGTCCATACATTTTGTTAATTCAATGACATCTTTAATAATTTATTTCCAATGTTTTACTGTCATTTTTTTCCATATAACTTTATTGAACAATTGTAAACGGACAATTTCCAGCCAATCCTGTAGCGTGACGGCATCTGTAGACAACCCCGATACAATCTAGCAGCCCGATCACATCTGGTACTGACACTCTACACCCTGTGCCACGGTCGCCACACCGATTAAGTATCAAAATAAGAACATACTGTGGTGAACGCCATTATCCTGGTCGCGTGATTGTGATGATGTATCCCGTGCGTAAACGAAAGCCGCCTTTGTTCAATGGTTGTTTGCTGACGTAATGGGCAAGAAAAGGCCGCATGGGGGTGGGGCGGTGGGGGGTGGCCTCTCCTAATGTGGGCAAAAGTGTGCTTAGCACACAACATGTAGCTTGGCCGAGCAGAGTAAAAGTCACCCGGATGTTTACAGTCCAGGTAAGGGACCGTCCACAAATTACATTTCCGAAGTGAACAATGTCAATTGTGACTTGGTAATTTGAGACAGTCCCCAACTTCGACTCGCTATGAGCTGGCCGGCTGAATGAGTTGTTATCGGCCGTGGGACGCAATAATTCCTCGTGAGTGGCTTTGTTGTCATTAGCGGCCATGTCATATATGCGTGTCTTACGCGCACGACACGTCACAATTATCACATGACTGTCCAAAATGGCCGATACTGTACTTAATGCAAAATATTCATAAAAAAGGCTATAAAATCATAATGGGTCAACATAAATTGAAAAAATTTTCAGGGAAGAGTTGAAATTAACCATTTTACAGAATAGCTGGTTAGTTTTTCTTAAGTCTTGTATTCTTTAAAGTTGAATTTTACATTTTATTCCATTAAATAACAGACAAATATTTGTGAAATTACAATACATTTGTGAACGTATTTTAACAACCAATATATATATTTCTACTGGAATTTTTATGCAAAAGAATACAAATATTGTGTGTTTTTACAATTACAATGACTTCATGTTATTTTACATTAAAAAGTAAAATTCTGTTTTATTACTGTTTTTTTTACAGTTCAATGTGCATTTTGAATGTTGCTCACTCATATATACAATTGCCCCAAACTTTTATCATAACAACAATGACCTAAAACATGGGGTACAATACCCTCACCAGTAAGCAGGTGGCCTCACCCATTCTATAATGTATTTTGTAAGCTTGATTTGTCCCATTTCATAACAACTGCAGTGTAACTATCACATCGTTGATTCAAAGATTCTGTTCCAAATCATCCACTTTTTGTTCCAAGGTGACTTTTTCATTTCAAGTATTTCGGTGACCATTTCTTTGAGTTTTGCAAGAGAAGATTTTATCTCTTCAATTTTGTCAGCTCTTTTTCCGCCAGGCATATTGCAACAACGTAGTTAAAAATCCCAATGTCAACAAAATAGTTAGAACTCCTTCCTCGACAGATGCATCCTTGAGTCGCCAAATTAACGACATACGAAAGCATATTGCTGCCAGAAAAAAAAAGTTCAGTATGACGTCATCACATGAAAGTTATCACATTTTAACAAAAGTTTAACGTCCTAACATGATTAATATGAAATTAAATTGGGAAAGGTAAGGACAGAGTTGTTTAATCTGATTACTTTCTTTCAATTACGAGCAATCTAACACATTCATTTTTCCAAACCAGTAATCTGATTAAAGTTACTTTCCTAAGTGGCTGTACGTTACTATTTTTTTATTACTTCACTATGTATGTTGAATGCATAATTTTGTTGTTTATTTTGAAGAGAATTTCGAGGAGAATGTTTCTTTTGCATTTGGGAGTGCATCGCATGTCACTTTTTCTCAGCGGAAGACACAACGCCGGGAGGAGCTCCACAAACAGGTGCATTGGAAATACAGCCACGTGATTGTGATGATGTGAATACTTCACTTTTTTGTCCAGTAAAGATGACAAAAACCTCTCAGTGCATTGCAAACTTTGCGCTGGCTAAAAACTCCACATCCAATTTGAGGAAACACTTACTATCACAGCACAGCGCGATACAACTCGAAGCAAAGCCGACAGGTAAGGAGACAGCCAGCAGTTCTACAGTTCCTTCAGCCCCCAAACCAGCACGCTAACAAATTAAACTGGATTTTAGTCAAATGGGCTGCTTTGGACTACTTTTTATGTAGCACTTTAACTACAACATATGGTGCCCAAAGCGCTTTACAATTTAAGCCTCACATTCACCCATTCACACACACACTCATACACCAGTAGTCGGCTGCTGCCATGCAAGGTCCACTGGGAGCAAATTGGGGTTCAGTGTCTTGCTCAAGGACACTTCAACATGTTCACCAGGGGTGAGGATCGAACCCCACAATCTCACGGACGGGAGACGACTACTCAACCACTGAGCGATGAGCCAAAAGAGTGGTAGTGAGCTGAAAAAAGTTTGTCAGGCAATACGTTACAGGGGTAATGTGTCCATTGAGTACTGTTGACTCGCCCTCTTTCCGTGTAATAATAGAAAAGATCCCTACTAGTAATAATGCTGGGATGCCCCACAGAGTGTCTTTCTCGTCATACCTCGAGAAAGAATATGCCAGAGCAAAAAAAAAAGAAGAAGCTATCTGCATGACTGTAGTTCGGCTCTGGTACTTGAGAAAATAGAAACGTTTTATAGTTACAGTTGCTTGCAGCCTACATGTAAATGTAATAGTTACAGTTTGTAACCAGCCTGCAGGTGTAACGTGTTATACACCAATTTCTGTATTGTAAAACCAGAGAAACAGAAACAAGAAGCATGTATTATTTAAGTAACCTGTTGTCATTCTTATGTTGAGGCAGCAAAGGGCGGAAATTGGAAACTTAGTTACTTTGACAATAAAGTAATCAATAAAGTAACTAGATTACGTTTTTGAAGAGTAATCGATAATTACATTACTTTTTCAGGTAATCTGTGACAACACTGGGTAAGTACCGTCCTCCTCTAAATGCAGAACATGCACTGTGCATATCCCCATTTTGCGCAAGGGCATGCAGTGCAGCAATGACGAGAATCAACATCTAAAGGAATGCTCCAAAATGTACCTGACATGTCTAAAAATCTGTCCGCTTCCCGTATCTTATAATAGATCAGTACGAGCAACAATGCGCATATCACTTATATAACGCTTTTTCACCTACAAAGCACTTCACGACATACATAGTGATGACGCAGCATAAGGAGAAACTTAGTATCTTGCTCAAGGACACTTCGATATGGTCACAAGGGCCAGGGATCAAACCAACAACCTCTGGGTTGGGAGACCACCACTGAGCCATGCCATGCCACCCCGTGACTACATTTTGAGCAAAGCCTAAACTTTGCATCACCTGCCAACCTCAGAGGCATTGAGAAGTGGTTGGGAGAAATTCCTAAGCATTCCAGAACCGGAATTGCACTCTGCTCAGGCACATTTCGTGAAGGATGAGTTCCTAACATCACACAGGTTTCCCACCTCACCCCACCAGCCAAGTACTCGTATTCAAAAAGTAATATGTAACTGCATCACATCCCCCAAACATTTGGACAGCGCAAGTATGAACTGTCAATGTAGCAGTTGCAATTAGAAGTAGTAATCTGTATTCGGTCAGATTCCGGGCATATTCCAGCAGCTTTTATGATCACTTTTGCAACAACACATCGGAAGGAAGATTCCTTTCTCATGATGGTCTAAACCAGTGGTTCTCAACCTTTTTTCAGAGACATACCCACTGTGAGATATTTTTTCAGCCAAGTACCCCCTAACTGTCACACCACGGTGAGGTTGTCCTGTCATTTCCTGTTTTATTTTGAAAATTCTGACTCCTCTCGTTTCAGGTCACTTGCCCTTCCTCGTGTGGTGTCAGTGTCAACCCTGATTCCTGATTGTGTCCACCTGTTTCCCATTACCCTCATGTGTTAAATGGTCTGCGTCTCCCCTGTCTTGTGCCTAAGTGTTTTCGTCAGAGCCACTAAAGCCAGTTACCGTCCACAGCCTTGTTGCACTGTCCCTTGAGAGAACTTTGGTTTGTAACTTTGAATAGCCACAGTATTGTTTTAGTTAAAGAGTGATTTTGTTTTGATTGTAGTTTAGACTTCCTCCCCTTTCGAGCGCCTTTAGTTTAACCTTTAATAGCTTTTGTTTTTTCCCTCTCAATGAGGAGCTTTTGTTTTGTTAAATAAAAGCTGCTTCAGCCTCAACCTCTATCTCTGCGTCTGGGTTCTAAAACTACCATGTTGTGTCAGAACACTTAGGCCAGTATGGACCCTGCAGAGAGGGAGCAAATTGCCGCAGCAATGCGAGCTCAGGAAGCTCGTCTCTCCCAGCAACAGGAGTTTCAGACAGCCATGGCAGCACGAATAGTCCAGCTCACAGCACAGTTACAGGACGTTCAGGATCGCACCAATAGCCCTCCTGCCGTGTCAGAGACTCAATCAGCCATGCCAATTCCGCCCGTGCCGTATACCGGGTCGGGGATCAAGCTAGCCTCCCCTGAGCGATTCTCTGGGGAGCCAAGACAATGCAAGGCATTTTTGACTGACTGTGACATTCATTTTGAGTACTCCCCCCAGGCCTTTCCCACAGATCGATCCCGGGTGGCTTTCATGATTTCCCACCTGACTGGGAGAGCCAGAACCTGGGCCACGGCAGAGTGGGCCCGCAGTTCCCCACTCTGCGGCTCCGTCACGGAATTCCGAGCCGCTCTTCAGAGGGTCTTTGATCCAGCCTGTTCCGACCGGGAAAAGGCCCGGCAGCTAAGCAGCCTGATACAAGGAAAGGACTCCGTGAGCGACTATGCCATCCGCTTCCGCACTCTCGCGGCAGAGAGTGGCTGGAACTCCACGGCTCTCTATGACGTCTTCCTCAAGGGCCTGGCGACGTCCATCCAAGAGCTGCTCATCTCAGTCGATCGGCCACCGGATTTGGACTCCCTCATCGCCCTTGCCATACGGACGGATCATCGGCTGCAGGAGGTGACGCAGAGCCGCGGTCGCCGGGCAAGGACGTTGGAGGGATCCCCGCTCTTCCAAGCACCAGGTGTCAGCTCCTCTCGGTTCTTCGGCAGTTCAGCGCCAACCTGTTTCCTTGGGGCGAGAGGAGCAGCCCATGCAACTGGGCAGAGCGCGGCTTTCGCTGGAGGAGAGACTGCGCCGAAAGCTGGAAGGTCTGCGCTTTTACTGCGGTAACCGAGATCATCTCGTGGCCGCCTGCCCAGCCAAAAGGACCCAAACGGTGAGTCAAGTTACGACTCCAGTGTCGGTTCCACGAAAACTCACACCAGTAAGAATCATTCACCGCACCACTCCCACAGACCTCCATGCCCTGATAGTTTCTGGGGCTGATGAGAGCCTGATAGACTGGGGGCTTGTGAGACATTTTGGAGCCAAGACTGAGCCACTAATTAAACCCATTAAGGCTAGGGCACTAAATGGAAGTGAGTTATTCACCATTACACACATCACAGAACCCATCCAGCTCCAAGTTGGAAAACATAAGGAGCACCTAGTTTTTCATGTGTTCCTTCACAGACTCTGGTCCTAGGACACCCATGGTTGTGTGAACACAACCCCCATGTAAACTGGTTGACTGGCGAAGTTCTGGGATGGGGGAAGAATTGTGTGAGCCATGGGGTTGGTTCGCCAATTCGAGAAGTGGACATCACGACTGTTAATCACATTTCTGTTAATTCCTTCAGACTCTGAATACCCAAATTTGAGCATCGTCCCTTCTTGCTACCATCACCTCCAGGAGATTTTCAACAAGACCAAAGCCATGTCGCTCCCACCCCATCGTGCCTATGACTGTGCCATAGAGCTGATTCCAGGTTCCACCATTCCCAAGGGACTCCTATATTCTGTTTCAGGACCAGAGAAGGCGGCCCTGAAGGAATACATCGAGACTTCCCTGAAGGCTGGACTGATTCGTCCTTCCTCATCACCAGCGGGAGCAGGTTTCTTTTTTGTGGGGAAAAAGGATGGTTCCTTACGGCCTTGTATAGACTATAGCCTCCTTAATGACATTACAATAAAGAACCGCTACCCCCTTCCTCTCATGTCTTCCGTGTTTGAAAATCTTCAACAAGCTACGATCTTTACCAAATTGGATTTGCGCAATGCCTACCATCTCATTAGGATCCGGGAGGGGATGAATGGAAAACCGGGTTTAATACACCTAGTGGCCATTACGAGTACCTAGTCATGCCCTTCGGTCTCACTAATGCTCCTGCGGTTTTCCAGGCCATGATTAATGACGTGTTGAGAGACTTTCTGGACCAGTTTGTGTATGTTTATTTAGACGACATACTTATATACTCGTCAGATCTAGCCACACATCAAATCCATGTTTCCAAGGTTCTTCAAAGACTGCTTGAGAACAAACTATATGTCAAGGCAGAGAAGAGTGTTTTTCATGCCAAAACTGTCTCCTTCCTGGGCTTTGTCATAGCCCCTGGGAAGGTACAGATGGATCTGGCTAAAACTAGTGCCGTGAGGGAGTGGCCCACACCTTATAGCCGCAAGAAGGTTCAGCAATTCCTCGGGTTTGCCAACTTTTACAGACGTTAATCAGAGGGTTCAGCGCAATAGCTGCCCCTCTGCATGCCCTCACCTCCCCTCTGGTGAGGTTCAGTTGGTCACCGGAGGCAGAAGCTGCATTTCAAGCACTCAAACAACACTTTGTCACAGCACTAATCCTCACAATGCCAGATCCACAGCGGCAATTTGTTGTAGAAGTGGACGCGTCTAATGAGGGGATCGGAGCTGTCCTGTCTCAGCGTGCAGAGAAGGATGGAAAGATGCATCCCTGCGCCTTCTTGTCGCGACGACTATCCAAGGCTGAACAAAACTATGATGTTGGGGACAGAGAGCTTCTGGCTGTCAAGATTGCTTTGGAAGAATGGAGGCACTGGCTTGAGGGGGCGAAGCATCCGTTTGTGGTCTGGACCGATCACAAGAACCTGGAGTACATACGCAAAGCCAAGAGACTTAACCCACGCCAGGCCAGATGGGCGCTGTTCTTTAACCGTTTTTCCTTCTCTCTCACTTACAGGCCGGAGTCTCGTAACGTCAAGCCCGACGCCCTGTCCCGTCTCTATGAGCCCGAGCCTGCAGCTAAGGAACCAGAGACCATCCTTTCGCCGAACTGTGTGGTTGGAGCCGTGACATGGCAAATCGAGAGGGATGTTAAACAAGCCAACAGTGAGGCAACTCCACCAAATGGATGCCCGCTTAATAGACTATTTGTCCCAGTGCAGCTGCGCCCACAGGTGATCCATTGGGCCCACACCTCGCTTCTTTCCTGTCATCCGGGAGTCCGACGGACAATGTACGCCATCTCCCGGCAATTCTGGTGGCCTTCCATGGAGCCGGAGGTCCGGGAGTACATCGAGGCCTGCTCGGTATGTGCCCGAAATAAGACATCCACCAGCTCGCGCATGGGCCTGCTGCAGCCCCTTCCCATTCCTTCCAGACCATGGGCAGAAATATCCCTGGATTTTGTCACAGGACTCCCCATCTCCCGATGTAAAACCACAGTTCTCACTGTAGTCGACAGATTTTCTAAAATGGTCAGATTCATTGCCTTGCCTAAGCTTCCCTCAGCCAAGGAAACGGCTGAGGTCATGATTAACCACGTCTTTCGAGTTCATGGGTTCCCTAGAGACATTGTGTCGGACCAAGGGCCCCAGTTTGTGTCTCGTTTCTGGAGGAAGTTTTGCCGCTTAATCGGCGCCAAAGCCAGCCTAACCTCAGGGTACCACCCTGAGGCTAATGGCCAGTCTGAACGCCTCAACCAACAGTTAGAAACCGGTCTACGGTGCCTTGTCTCCCAGAATCCTGCGACGTGGAGCAAACACCTGGTCTGGGTTGAGCTTGCCCATAACTCCCTGCCTACCTCTGCCACAGGACTCACCCCATTCAAATGCGTTTTTGGCTACGATCCCCCCTTTTTTGCTAACCTGGAGTCTGAGGCCTCTGTTCCTTCTGCCCATGCCTTGGTCCGTCGCTGCCATCGCATCTGGGCAGCCACTCGGCAGGTACTGGAGCGCCAGAGGGACAGAGGCAAGCGAGCAGCTGATTGGAAGAGGAGACCTGCTCCAGCATACCAGCCGAGGGATAAAGTGTGGCTGTCCTCCAAAAACCTTCACTTGAAGGTGCCATGCCAAAAGTTGGCACCACGGTTTGTGGGCCCGTACCCCATCTCCAAGGTGATCAACCCGGCCGCTGTCAGTCTTCGCCTGCCTCGGTCCCTTCGTGTTCACCCAACGTTCCACGTTAGACAAGTCAAGCCAGTCAGGGAGAGTTCCCTGGTTCCGGCTCCTTCGCCTCCGCCGCCTCCTGTGATTGTGGATGGGGGTCCCGTCTACAAAGTGAAGCGACTGCTGGCCGTCCGCAAACGGGGCCGGGGCAAGCAGTTCTTGGTGGACTGGGAGGGGTATGGGCCCGAGGAGAGACAGTGGGTTCCTTCCCGCTTCATTATGGATGACTCTCTAATTGAGGACTTCTATAGGGATCATCCTGACCAGCCTGGGCCGTCAGGAGTCGGCCCTAGAGGGAGGGGTACTGTCACACCGCGGTGAGGTTGTCCTGTCATTTCCTGTTTTATTTTGAAAATTCTGACTCCTCTCGTTTCAGGTCACTTGCCCTTCCTCGTGTGGTGTCAGTGTCAACCCTGATTCCTGATTGTGTCCACCTGTTTCCCATTACCCTCATGTGTTAAATGGTCTGCGTCTCCCCTGTCTTGTGCCTAAGTGTTTTCGTCAGAGCCACTAAAGCCAGTTGCCGTCCACAGCCTTGTTGCCCTGTCCCTTGAGAACTTTGGTTTGTAACTTTGAATAGCCACAGTATTGTTTTAGTTAAAGAGTGATTTTGTTTTGTTTGTAGTTTAGACTTCCTCCCTTTTGGAGCGCCTTTAGTTTAACCTTGAATAGCTTTTGTTTTTCCCCTCTCAATGAGGAGCTTTTGTTTTGTTAAATAAAAGCTGCTTCAGCCTCAACCTCTATCTCTGCGTCTGGGTTCTAAAACTACCACGTTGTGTCACTAACCAGCGCAAAGCATTTCTGGAAAAGAAAGAAAAAGACTTAAAGCCAAGTGCTGTGCCATCATTGTCTTTTTATTTTTTTTTACTTTGGAACTCTGTATTTATGTGGTCTTTTGAATTATTTGGAAATAAAAATATATAAAAGTTAAAAAACAAAACAATTTAATTATAAATTAAGTTTTGTGCACATTAAAAAATATTAACATTAAGTGTCCTCCATTTGGCTCATAGTAAAGGTCTGTTCTCAAAAAGAAATAATTAACTGAATTTTAAATAAAGTTTTCAAGTTGACAGGTGATTCTAGGTGGCATATGGCAAGTTGGGTCGAACCATTTTGGTATGGGGGAGATGCAGATTTTTTGGGGGTGGAACTCTTTGTATTTATGTGGTCTCTTGAATTATTTGGAAATAAAAAGATACAAGTAAAAATATATAATTTAATTATAAATAAAGATTTGTGCACATAAAATGTATTATTAACATTAGGTGTCCTCCTTTAGGGTCATAGTAAAGGTCTGTTCTCAAAAAGAAATCCATCCATCCATTTTCTTAACCGCGTGTCCTCACAAAGGCCGCGGGGGGCGCTGGAGCCTATCCCAGCTGGCTTCGGGCAGTAGGCGGGGTACACCCTGAACTGGTTGCCAGCTAATCGCAGGGCATGCAGAGACGAACAACCATCCACACTCACAATCACACCTGTGTGTTCAATGGCAAGGACCCAGGTGTAGAATCGTGAACAAAAGTTTATTGAGCACAAACAAAAAAATCACCTTCTCAGGGAAAAACTCTTCTTGCAAAAGGTTAAAAACACAAAATCGCCATGAGGGAAAACATCAACATAAATCTCAACTCGAGAAACAGGCTGGAGAGCAACTGGAAAGTAGGGTTGAGTGATCTTGGGGTAAAAAGGAGCGTTTGGAGCCGGCTTAAGATTGCTGATTGCTGATGTCCTGCAGGTGTGCAGAACAAGCCCTGCTCTCCAGCAGCTCTGCCCCGCCCTATCTCACACTGCCCTGATGAATAGAGAAGGGTGTTGGTCAACATTGCAATCACAATGGACAAAAATCACAACTACAACAGTACCCCCCACCTAACGGGCGCCTCCTGGCGTCCTACCTGTCTTACCCGGAAACCTAGCTTAAAAGTCCCGCAGCACCTGAGGGAGCGGGATATCCAGGAACGCTCCTCGGGACTGTACCCCTCCCAATTAACCAGATACTGGTAGACCCTGCCTTGCCTGCGGACGTCCAGAATCCGGTCCACAGTGGAAGCTGGATGAGACGCGGGGGAGGCGGAGAGGGCACTCCGTCACGGCTTTGAGGAGGGAAACGTGAAACCAGGGGCATGGCGGAATGGGTAGGGGTTAAAGGAGGCCCGCTGGTGGGCGATCTGATGACTTGTTCCGGGCACAGATTGTACATGCAGCAACAAAAGTCCGGACATCCGCTTCCATACAAAGCCACCAGAAGCGTTGCTGCACAAGGACAAGGGTGGACAAGGACTCCTGGGTGGCAGGCAATTTGAAAAGCGTGACCCCAAGTGAGCGCTGACGATCTGACTTTCTCAGGAACAAACAGCCGGCCAGGGGGACAACCATCAGGTGTTGGCAGGCCCCGGAGAGCCTCTTGTACTTCCTGCTCTACTTGCCATCTCAACGACCCCACCATGCATCCGGCAGTGAGGGTGGTGTCCTCGGGGGTATCAGCCCCGTGCAGGGGGAACTGTCGGGAGAGAGCGTCCGGCTTAACATTCCTCGAGCCAGGGTGATAGGTGAGGGTGAACCGGAAACGACCCAGGAAGAGTGCCCAACGGGCTTGACGCGAGTTCAGCCGCCGGGCAGTGCGGAGGTATGACAAGTTGTTGTGGTCTGTCCAGATGATGAAAGGCTGCACTGCCCCCTCTAACCAGTGCCGCCATTCCTGCAGCGCCAACACTTCCGCAGGGGTCAGGCGACGGGAGAAGTAGGCACAGGGATGGAGTTTCCTGTCTGCAGGCAGGCGTTGGGAGAGGACAGCCCCGACCCCAGAGTCCGAGGCATCAACCTCGACCACAAACTGCTGCTCGGGATCTGGGTGAATAAGTACAGGAGCGTTTATAAACATACATTTCAAACGTTCAAAAGCAGAATGAGCCGCCTCAGACCAAACAAAACCCACTTTACTGGAGGTGAGTTGAAACAGCGGAGCCGCAATACGGCTATAGTCACAAATGAATCGCCTATAGAAATGTGCAAACCCCAGAAAAAGTTGCAGCTTCTTGTGAGTGCAAGAGGCCGGCAAGTTTTCGACCGCTTCTTCTTTGGCCGGGTCGGCTCTCAGTTGTCCCTTTTCAACCACATAACGTAAGAAATTCACTGAATCCACATGAAAGTCACATTTCTCAGCTTTCACATATAGTTTTGTTTTCTAGGAGTCTATGTAAAACATCGCGCACATGGCTAACATGCTCCTCAAGGGAGCGAGAAAAGATTAGTCATCAAGATCAACCCTGTTCAAGACATCTCTAAGAACATCATTTACAAGCTCTTGGAAAACGGCGGGAGCATTGGTCAAACCGATAGGCATTACCAGGTATTCAAAATGTCCTAAGTGCGTATTGAAAGCCATCTTCCACTCGCCCCCTTCGTGGATCCGGACTAGATGGTAGGCATTTCTCAAGTCCAGCTTTGTAAGATCATCGCTTCCTGCAGGGGACTAAATTCAGAGTCTATCAATGGGAGAGGGTACTTATTTTTTAATAGTTATGTCATTCAACACTGTATAGTCTATGCATGGACGGAGAGAACCATCCTTCTTTTCGACAAAGAAGAAGCCCGCCGCCACCGGGGAGAAGGAAGGTCGAATCAGTCCCGCAGCCAACGAGTCGGTTATGTACCTCTCCATTGCCTCACGTTCAGGTTTGGAGAGGTTGTACAACCGCCTGGAGAGGAGCTCCATGGTAGAGATCAATTGCACAGTCATAAGGCCTGTGAGGTGGTAAAGTGTTAGTAGATGATTTGCTGAATACCTCCTTTAGATCGTGGTACTCAGGGGGTACCTTAGACAGGTCTATGTCCTCAGGTGAAGGAGCTGTGCTGGAGGCCCGGGCTGGAACTGCTGACTGCAAGCAATGAGCGTGGCAGTATGTGCTCCAGCTCCGGATGGTGGATGTTGCCCTAGTCGTTACGGGGGTTGTGTTGTTTTAGCCATGGGAAGCCCAAGATCACTGGAGTCGATGGCGAGGTTATCACAAACAGTTCTATTGTCTCATGATGGTTACTGGAGAGAGTTAACTTGAGAGGCTCGGTCTTATGGGTAACTGTCTCTAGCAATGTGCCATCAATTGCATGAACATCCTTTGGGGTGGATATCTTGTAAACTGAGAGGTTATGTTGTCTAACAAAGTCTGTGTCAAATGAAATTATCATCCTGCACCAGAGTCAACCAGGACCTGAACCGGAGTGGAGTGTTGAGGAGCATGGACAGTACCTGTCACCTGTATGCGGGAGGCGGAGGATGTGGAGATTCGGCTCACCAGTGTCCCCCTGCTTACTGGTGAGCCTGACCTTTTGGCACCTCTGGACAAATTCTGATGAAGTACCCTTTCCTGCCACAGTAGATGCAGAGCTTCTGGTCCATCTGTCATTGTCTCTCAGCTGGAATCAGACGTGTCCGTCCTAGCTGCATGGGTTTGTCTGACAGAGGATGGTGTGACTGTGGGTGCTCCTCGACGGAGTTGTGGTTGGTGCTGTGAAGGGCCTATGGTGAGTCCAGAGGGGCGGATTGATTGTTCACGAGATTTTCCAGTTGTTGGAACTACAGTATGCCCACATGTCAGGAGTGGTTTAAGTTTCATTCATCCATCCATTAACTGAAATGCTTCATTTTTTGAAATTCTATTTAATTTAAAATGTAAAAAATTCCAGTTTAAGGGAGCAAAACAGGCATTTGAAGCTGAAAGTTATGCCCTATATGCCAGCAGTTCCCAAGGACTTTAATCTATTTCATAACATTTTATGTGAAAATGTGCTCGATGATTATGGTCAATTTTCAAGATCAATGATAAACAATTTCTCTGGCTGTAAAAACAAACAAACAAACAAAAACAGGAGAACAAGGATAATTTTGTCCTTGTTTTATTAGTTGCAAAATCCAATGTGACATCTTACCCCATATAGTGTGACAACTTACCCATTGGTGGGGCAACATTTCACATGTTCACTCCCTCTATTTGATGGCTTATAACTCTGCACTGACAAAATATGAAAATGACATGAATACAAAAAATATACCTAAGATTTTGGTCTTTCATCTGGTATTAATTGTATTTATATATGATGTATTGAATCCAAGAAATATATAAAAGTATAAAAAGTGATACAACTAGCCCCGGTCTCCCCTACTACTGTACTAATAAATTTGATGTATAGAGCTTGTCTAGATCCACTACTTTCACAAAGTTGGGATGCTTGGCTTTCAGGTGAAATTTCAGGACAAGCCTAAAATGCATTGAAACCTTTACAGGTGAACTTAATGTGATCTTCTCTAAGCTTTTGAATGCACATGTCCAACTGTTAAATGTTTCAGTACTTTTTGCACAAGTTGCTGTTCTCTAAAGAGAAGCTTAACGGCAACAAACGACAATGCTCCAGGTCATCGACGTGGCATCATCAGGGAACGACTGTTGGAGACTGGTGTACCTCAAATGCAGGGCTGGCCCTAGGTGATATGGTGCCCTAGGTGAAAGTGTAGATTATTTCGGGTTTATAACTTGCACTAATATCTGCGCATTTAAGAAAAGTGCATGTTCTGTTTATTTTCCATTATTAATTTTTTTCTTCTTCATTTGCTTTCTTTTCTATTTTAATGATTTATTATTAAATATAATAACTTATTGTACATGATATAAGTTAGTGGGGGTAGGATTAGATAAGTTCTTGTATTTCTTCCTACTCCCTTTGAACATGTCAACTCTGACTTTACTAATAATTATTTTCCTTTTTAACTTATTATTTTCTTTCTTTCACTTGTATTTTGTATTGCATTTATATGTTCAATAAACCACACCAAAACAAAACAAAAAACTAATTATGTATAAAATATATATGCTGTATAACATGTTTTATTTATTGAAAACCTGAGGGGGAAAACCTTTTATCTTTTTTTTTTTGCCCTGCAATTTGGCGCCCCCTTCACTAGATAGCGCCCTAGGCGACCGCCTAGTTTGCCTATGCCCAGTGCCGCCCCTGCTCAAATGTAATGGCCTGCACTTTCTCCAGACCTGAATCCTATTGAGAAGCTGTGGGATCAGCTGAGTTGCCGTCTAGAGGCTAAAAATTCTGCACCCCAGAACCTCAATGACCTGAGGGCTACAAGCCTTTCAAGAAGAGTGGGATGCCGTGCCTCAGCAGACAATGAGTCGACATGTGAACAGCATAAGACGCCGTTGTCAAGCTTTAATTTATGCTCACGGGCACATAACGAGTTATTGAGACGTTGAATTTTGTTGTTGCGGTGTACCACCATTGTTGTTAACTTTTGTTTCAATCAATTGTTTGAGATGAGAAAATCACCAGTGCATCCTTCTACTTAAATGTCCTACTTTCATGATATGATATCACTTTAACGTAAACTTTTAAATTTTCCATAAAATTCACCTGAAAGCCAAATATCCACAACTTTTTGTGAGTAGTGTATATAAATAAACTATGTACAACTAAAATAGGAACAACCTTTCTCTTTCTAATGCTTCATAAATTAAGACATTTCATTTTCATGAGCAAAATGTTTTCTTACAATTTCTGCTGTTTTTGTCAAAGTCTGATTTGTTAACATTACATCACATTAATGATTAATAAAATCCTTAAGTAAACACCACTTTAAATTCATATTACTACTCTTGCTCCTGGATTGGCTGGCAACCAGTTCGGAGTGTACCCCGCCTACTGCCCGAAGCCAGCTGGGATAGGCTCCAGCACCCCCGCGACCCTAGTGAGGAATAAACTGTTAAGAAAATGGATGGATGGATGAACAATGTCAAAGTGGCCCTTGATCCTTTGATTTTTTTGTACGTGGCCCTTTATCCTTTGAGTTTTTTGTACGTGGCCCTCGAAGGAAAAAGTTTGGATGCCCCTGGTTTAGACGGATGGAAGTGCCCAAAGTCAATTTGGTTAGGTTTTAGCCCATCCGTGATCCTAATAAGAACAAGTGGTACAAAAAAATGGGATGTGCGAGTCTAGCATTTTCTAAAAGGATATTAAGTGTAAAAAAAAATATCATCCAAGGTTCATGATTAAGTCAACTGCAGCCATATCATCACTACTAGGTTTGCCAACCGTCCCTTGAAATACGGAATCCTCCTGTATCGTCCCGGAATCGTCAAAAATAGTACCTAAAATGTCAATAGAATTAATGAACAACAGTGCCGTTTATGTGACAACTTATGGTAACGTTCCAAGGACCTCCTGCTCTGTGACCAATGAGCTGACAACACATTAATTCCAAGTATGACAATACAGAATCCGCTCATCTTGCTCGTCGACCGTCGACGTAATGTTGCTTGCGGAAGTACATAGCGCAAGAGCGTCATATGGGACAGGCAGCAGCAGAAACGATTGAAAAACACAGCATGTGTCCAAATTAACAAGGCTGGGTCCTCCAAAGACTGAATTTGTCGGCTACTCAGCTGCATGACGCCACTCCCGGCCTGACTTGATAGCACACACGGACTTACACATGAATGAACTGTCGGTCAATGCGCTACCAACAAGCAGCATTGACAATCCATTCATACGACCCGTGCGTGCTGTTAAGTCGCCCCATAGCCCATGGTGGGTTTACTGATCTCAAGCAACATGCTTCCAGTGGTGGACACATACGGAATACTGTACAAGGTACAACAAAACTTGGGAGCCCTAGAAAAAAACGTGTTGTCCACCAGGCAATGCCAGAGATAGCAGTATGTAAAGAATGATTCTTCAACCCTCTGATCAAGGTTAATATGGAAATGTGCAGTTTATATACAACACTTTATATACAGTAAAAAAAAAATCTAATTTAGAGGTAATTGCTGCAAAGGTAGCCAATGTCACTCTGTAAGCATGGTTTAAGCTATAACTCAGCTAACTGTGCTCTAAAGCTGACTGATCAGAACACTGAATGATGAAGATAAAAGATAAATGGAAAAAATAATCTCCACATAATCTTACATTAAACTGAACATAAATTACAGGATGAATGTTCTGCTTATTACATATTGTTTTATATGAACTCTTTGACTGCCAAGCATTTTCAGAAAAGAGGATGTGTGGGTGCCAGCTGATTTAAGCATTTTGACTGATCTTTCAAGGTCCACAGAAAATTGTGTGTTTGGACTATGGAAACACAGATACTACCAAATGAAAGATTGAACTCTCATCTTTCATCAGAAAAAAAAGTTTGTTTCTACCTTATTCCGTTCTTCAGTAATCAACAATAGAAAATAGGTTAGTTTCAACCAATGCTCTGTTTTGGACCAAAATACGGAGAAATCAAGCTTTTTGTGAAACTATATTATTTCATGCACTCTAGTGAATTTGACGCCTTTTTTTTTCCATGAATGATGCCACAAACATCTAAACAGTGCTTTACTTCTGTAAAACACTACCACCAACAATGAAAAAGTGTTTTTTGATAGCAAAATACGTTTAGTTACATTCAACAGTGTAACAATTTGACAAAACAATTTGACAAACTATTTACAAATGTGTGCAACTGTGGTACTATTTACAATTGTGTGGATGTTTCAACTACACAGTTTTTCTTTTTGTGAGGTATATTGTGTAAAACTCCCCTGCGTGCAAGGGGACGCAGCAGGATTTGCACCACAGATTAGTTTCACTGCGATTGCCCCTTCGCGTGCACTTTCTTGCACTTTTTTCCCGGGAAGTAGCAGGTATATACTGCAGTGTGTGTTTGGCCATGTTGTCATCAAGTCTACTCTCAGGATCATGATACGGTGACCTGGTGTTACGTCTGGCTTCCTCATGTCCTTCAGTTCCTATACCGGGTGGTAAGAGATGTTCTGATCCATCTTATCCACTCCATTCATGGTGGCATCGTAGTCCAGAACCAGTATCTTCTCCGTGATCAGACTGTACCCACTCCTCCGATGAATATGCATTGGACTCGGGGTACTCTTCATCGTCCGATTGAACGTCCGCCTGTGCAGAAGTGCTCGTTTTCCGCCGTTAGCATCGCTAGCCAGTGAGGCTTTACGACACTATCGAAGCCGCCGCGTCAACGCTTCCAACTTCGGCGTCAACCTCGGAGTCACCATCATCATCATCATCAATGTGCTCTTTAGCATTGGTCGATGCTTTTCGTCTTTGAAAAAAATGCTCAAGCGTGAGCTGCTTGCAACCGGTCGCCATTTTCGCTTCCTCAGTCATTCTCCCCTCAACACTCTAGCTCCGCCTCACGTCTTCTACTGACGCCTACCCAATCTTGTCCAAAGAGAGTCATCGCTGCCATCTAGTGCCCAAAAATAGTCATTATACTAACTCGACCTGCTTGATACTTTCAGCACAGCTTGCCAAGGCTTTCCTCCACCCGTTTAAAAAAAAAAAAAAACACAGCCCATGAGCCACAGCCCTTGCCTTCCTATTGTGCCTTTTTCCCTCCTGAGTGGAGCACCTTTAGCTGTCCCTTTTTTTTGAGTGCCCTGTTTTTTCTCCAGTTTTGAGCAATTTGTGTTCAGCGTTTTTTTTCCTTCTGAAAACCACGCTGCGGAATCAGGGGGCAGGAGGCCTGTCACGCCAGGAGGAGTTCCAGCACGTGATGGCTACCCAAATGGGCGAGATTTCTGGTCAAGTACAGGAACTGGTGAGTCATCTGCTGGCTGGCTTCCCCGGAACGCTACTCCGGAGAGCCTGGACAATGTCAGGCCTTTCTGACCGTTGAAGGTTGAAGACAATCAGGTTGGCCGTCCTTGTCGATAAGGTGTTCCTTATTTATTTCTCAGGGAGTTGGCAACCCTAATCACTACTGAAGAGTGCAGCAGTAAAGTACAAAACACTGGTGCGCAACCAGCTCATTTGTCACTGTTGCTGCTTTGATAGACACTATTACCTTTACACAAACCCACTGAGCGTCTCAGATGGTGCACTTGAGGTTTGTACAAAGCAGTATAGTTCTTTATTGACTGTATTTATCAACATTGAATTTGAAAATATTGAAAAGGGGATCGCAGAGAATCAGCTTTTAAGACAGTGGTGTCAAACTCATATTAGCTCCAGGGGCCACATGGAGGAAAATATATTAACAAGTGCAGAGGTGGCAAATCCAGGTCCAGAAAGGAAAAACCCTGCCACAGTTTGGCTTTAGCCCCTAGGGCTAGCTAGCGAGCTCCCTAGTAGGTAAACGAACACCAGGGGAGCTCGCTAGCTAGCACCTGGGGCTAAAGCCAAACTGCAGCAGGGTTTTTACTTCCTGGACCTGGATTTGCTATCTCTGAACAAGTGGACCGGACCGGTAAAATCATGGTTTATAACTTAAAAACAATTGGCCTCAGTTATACACACATTGTCACTATTGTATTCGCAGGCCGGCCCTAAATAGCGGGGCTCATTGTAAATATATTGTTCCAAAAAATAACACAAATGCAAATGGAACGCGGCAACACTTTGCTGGTATGAGTTCCGGGCTTGTTATATCTACCTGTTTTGCATATATTTGTTCCCAGAATGCATTGTTATAGCTTTAAATAAAGTTATAGGACGTTAATCCATGTCATAGGCTATGTGTTTGTGTTACCAGTAGCATGTGTCTTATTCAGCACATTTATGTTTGATTTATGTGATCTATGTTTTTATTTTTTTTTCAACAAACCATAACTTTAGGTTGCATGTAAAATAATGACATCCAGGTCAATTCCTTGTACAAGTTGCATTGCTCACCTGAGATTGCTTGTGAAATTATGAATTTATATGTTTTGATTTTGGCCATCTGATTAATTGGGTATGGATTGGCTGGCAACCAGTTCAGGGTGTACCCCGCATACTACCCGAAGCCAGCTGGGATAGGCTCCAGCACCCCCACGACCCTTGTGAGGAATAAGCGATAAAGGGCTGGATGGATGGATGGATGATTATTTGGGCCGACATTACTCATTTTTTAACTTTACACGGTCATCCCGCGGACCGGATTAAACCCTTTGTGGTCCTGATCCAGACTGTAAATTTGACAGTACACCCCTGTTTTAACAAGTTTCACAAAAATGAAAGTTTTGCTATTTTGAATTACTACCATTTTAACACTGGACTAGGCATAGCAGACGTTTGTTGTTGTTGTTCATTAGTCTGGCGCCAGAGGTGGCAAATCCAGGTCCAGTAAGTAAAAACCCTGTCCTAGCTAGGGAGCTCGCTAGCTGGCACTTGGGGCTAAAGCCAAAACTGTAGCAGGGTTTTTACTTTCTGGACCTGGATTTGCCACCTCTGTCTGGCGAATGTGTCGCCATCACCACCCTTATTACTGTGTGTTCAATTTGTGGAGTCACAAATATTACGTAACATGGGGTCAAAACTGCAACTATGTGAATTATATGTTTTCATCTTTTCAATTTTGTATTATTGCAACCGACAGCAATCAAAACTATGGGCAGATAACAATCAGAATCATTTTTATGGACAAACTATATGTTAAAAACATGCAAGGAATTTTTCAATGGTAGTTTGGACCACTGTATTACAGCAAACAACCTGCTATAAAAAAAAAATCAATTTAGTGCATAAACACATAAGTACAGAGAGCCATTAAGCAAAGTAAAGTGACCATTAGTGCGGTAGTACGGATTATTGAAATATGACAACTGTGCAAATGATGCCACGTCATCACACGTTAGATGTGGAGAAATGTTCGCTTTAATCAAAATGAAAATAATGTTTACTTTAAAACAATTTACAACATGTCATGTTTTACAGCTTAATAAAGACCATCAGTAGAGGATGGGGGAGGGCTGATTGGAGTTACTGTCATGTCAACACCGATGCCCATTACAATGCTCATGTCCTCATCAGATTTAAAAGCTAGCAGCTCCTATATTCTCTGACACAAAGCAGGAAAAAAAATCTGTGATGAAGATGAAGTTAAAAACACATGCTAGTACTGATATTTCTATTATTTCTTTTTATCATGCATAATTCAGTATGCAAAAAAATTACTTTCTGTCAATAAAGGAACAAGTTGAAGATAATTTCTAGCTGAGCATTGCTCCCGGTAAGTAATTTAATGTAACTTGAGTAAGGGGTTGAAGTGTTTGAAAGTGTGGGTGGGTCTATGTGTGTCTGGAGCAGGAAGGATCCACCTACTACCATAACCCCCCCCCCCCCACCCTGGCCCTTTGTTCACTGATGATGTATGAGACAGCATCTCCCTTGGAGTACCACAGGAACACGACAGTGAAGCAACTACAGTGTCCCATAATGGAGACTGATGGGACAGCTCCCACTCTCTTTACTTTGTCCACTACTAAGATTGAGTTGGCGTGGCACTCCAGGCACCAACAGGACACTTGGACAGCTCCGAGAGGGACCCTCGTAAGGGAAGGCTCAACCTGACTGCAGCTCACGTCTGTCGCTTGCACTGGATCCCGTCACATTGTGACAGGCCGATAGATGAATGAGTGATGAACGAGACGATAGAGGGGCGCATGGATAGACATTGACCTGCACAGGTCTTTGTAGGAAGAGCGATAGTATAGGAGAGGAATGAAGGTTCCTTGGTTCATGGGTTCCTGTCAGACATTCCTGACATAACTGAGGATGTGAGAGGCAGGAACTGACCATCTTTACTCAAAGTCTTGAGTTCTTAACACCAATGAATGAAAAAAGCATGATGGTGAAATGTCTTAATAGCTCAGGAGGCTTGGGCGTTCAGAGTAAAAAGTAATTTAAGGTTTGAGGAACAAACTCACAACCTTGTGCCAATCTACTCCCTGAACCACGCAGCTCCTGCTGTGTGTTAGTATATCGCTCGTGTCAGCTTGAATCTTCCTAACTTCAAGAGATTTAAAAAAATGTTTTTGGTCTCATCTTGGAGATAAGCAAAGAGTAGGAGGAGCATAGCTCAGGGTGGTAGTGCGGCAGTCTCCCAAGCTGAAGGTCGTGAGTTTGTTCCTCAACCCTTGAGTGACTTCTATTTTCCCCCAATTCTTTATTTTACTCTCTTCCAAGAGTAAATATTACTCTAAAACTGAGTCTATTTGGTCCCACTCTAAATAGAGTCAAATTTACTCTACAGAATTTGCTGATTAGTAAAGCTACTGACTTGACTTGACTTAACTTAAACAGTGTGCGTGTTTAGGCACACTGCATTTTGCATGCACAGAGCAGCTGAAATCTGTTTGGACAAAGAAAAAACTAAACTAGAAGCTGAGCAGCCAAACCCATGACCCATGCTTTGAAAGAAGAGAAAGGACCCTTGGATATATTCATGTAACTGTAAAAGGCCTAAGCTTCTGATAGTGTTTGGACCAGCAGAGAAGAAGGCCTTGAAGTCTTTGACTACATGTCACTGCCTGTAGGCTTCAAAACTTTTGGAGCATAATATTAAATGACAAATTGAATTGACATAGTTTGGGGAAAACACATACATGGTCAGTGTAGGTGTGAAATAAGGTAAGGGTCAATACATTTAATCCACACAAACACATCCAACCGTGTACATATAACCATACATACTCTCAAGATGAGTGAAAATATTGTGCAATTATGTTTACAAGTCTCTTTCTGTACAATGTAAGTGTGCCATGAGGGGAACAACAAAGCCAAAGCAAGGAAGTGAAAGGGACCTGTTAGGGCCAGCTCATAGGTCACAAATGAGATTCTGTGGTTTTGTTTTTGTATATACAGATTTGAAAAGTCATGATGCTTAAAGATTTTCGGGCAGACTGTCCTGCGCCACTGTGAATGTTCCACCGTAGCGAGGCTGTGTCCTTTGATGTGTGCGGCGCATCTGACAATTTGTTGGCCGAAAATGGTCTTTTGTGTTTTTGTTTTTTGTAGCTTCTGTCCACATACCTGGCTCGTATATGATCACACTCTTCCCAACACCTTAAATTACTTCATTTAGCGACTTTTAGCGACTTTTAGCTACTTTTAGCGACAAGTCCAGAAAGTAAAAACGCTGCCACAATTTAGCTTTAGCCCCTTGTGCTAGCTAGAAAGCTCCCTAGCAGGTAAACGAGCACCATTGGAGCTAGCTAGTGAGCTAGCTAGCTAGCTAGCACCTGGGGCTAAAGCCAAACTGTGGCAGGGTTTTTACTTTCTGGACATGGATTTACCACCCCAGTTCACAAATTTGAAAATGAACTAGTTCAGTTCAAAGTTCATAATTTAACATTTTCAAACTAAGTTCACCAGTGATCAGTCCAAAAGTGAGCTTGTTCATAGTTGTGTTTGTTATTATTATTATTATTATTATTATTACTATTATTACCACCAGTATGCACATTCAAGTTGAGTGTTTCAGTTGACAAAACAGAAAGTCAAACAGAGATTTTTATATATATATATATTTTTTTTAACCGTATTTCCATAATTAAAGACATGACAATTACCTACTGAAAAAAACCTAAAAATATAAAGGAAAAAGGGACAATTGAGAGCTATTCAAAATTAAAACATGTCAATTCAAAACGTTAATTGAAAAAAAAATCCGAAATAAATAATATTAGATGTGACAATTCGTCTTTATTCCTGTGGAACTAATAAATTGACAATCCTTGTGGTCATTGTACAAAGAGGCAACAGCCAGGCTCAGTGAGGTAGAAATATTGGTTTTGTAATAGTGTCATTCGTCTCCTCATTGCTTCTCCCTTACCTCACACTCATAACATCAGGACATCTCTACTAAATGACGGATCATTCCTCCAAAAACACTACACCAAAGTAAGTGGAGTAATTCATCAACTTACTTTACTTGTGTGTGTCCTGTATGCCTCTCTATAGTCTCTGAGTCTTTACAGAGGATATTGTACAGTGGTCAAAAGTGAATCCTAACCAGGATGCCATGGCATACTCGTATGCTGTGAAAATCAACAGCGTTGCCACAGGAAAGTGTCCAATTTTACTTAATTTATCACAAAATTATTTATTAATTTCAAATAGCCTACAGCAAGGTATTGACTTTTGTTTTGTTTTCATTCCGTGACTATACTCTCAAATCATATTTTACCATTGAAATGAATGGAAATGCCATTAATCAGTTCTAGCCTCCATTAAAACACTGACCAAAATTAGAAAAATAGGACGCTACCGTATTTTACATATCGTATTCTACCGTATTTTAAACATACAATAATAACATAAACTTACAAAAATTTGCAACGCAAGAAAAATAATTTTAAAATAAAAACAAACTTTAAAATACTTCAATCATAGGCTCTTTTTTTTTAACAACCTACAGTTGCTAATCTGATTTTGTTTACCTTTACTTCTCAAAAGAAAAAAAATCTTTCTAGGTTTTTGTTAATTTAATATGATAGACTTGGATGACTTTATGACAACACAGTGACATTATTTTGCATACAGTTTTGTGAACAATATAAAATATTAACTTTTTGTGTTGGTTAATTTTGGAAACATACTTACTGTGTTTGTGTACTGTATTGAAAAATAAACTGAAATAGCACTTAACATCTAAGCGTGACTTAAAACTTTTACACAGTATTATAATGGTTTTAAATCTGTCCATCTGTGCATCTCCTGGGACCAAAGCCTATTATGCGTTTTAGTCTTTCAATGCCCATCTTTTGCTTTTTATTTTTTTGTGTTCCATTTTTCAATTTCAATTTCCTGAGTTTCACCCCCTTTATTTATTTCCTTTCCGTTCTAATCGGCAGTATTTTATTTTGAAATGGCTTCGTCAGAACCATCAAAAAGCCCAAAACGGGTCACAATACCGCTAAGGGGTTAAATTGTTGACGCTTTACTAAGCATGTTTAGTTTAAGGCATTTCAGTCGTGAGTAGAGCGACATCTGCTGGATTTACATTACATTGTTCAAGTGGCGCTGATGAGACGTGCAACACAATTATTCTGTGGAGTGTGAGTTGAATTTCGCTGTGAAAGTTTATAATCAGTTTGATTATTTAACTTTTTTTTCTTTTTCTTTTTATCTATCGCACTTATTTCCATTGGATTACCGTGATCTCGAGTCAGTACAGTTACAGTAATGCATTGTGGATCCGCTTTTAAAGAGTTGTTAACTTGTTTACGATCTACAAAAGGCAGGATAAAAAGAGTGCGAAGAATAAGGAGCTGATCCGTAAAGATCTAAGATGTAGTACTGCAAAAGCGAAAGTGAAGGGACAAGGACATTGACATTGAGTCAAGGAAAGTGGACGAGGAGGGGATAAAGTTGCCATGTGAAGATATCCAAGCCATAAAGTCCGATTGTGGTATCAAAATGATTGCATGGGACACTTGTAGAAATTATAAAGACATAAGTAAAAATGAGGAACAGTGCTCAAAAACAACAATACTAAAATAAACGTGCTTTCATCATTGACAATCTTCTTGTGGCCGCAGCAACGAACAAGATTTGTTGTTTTTTTGTTTGTTAGTTTTGTATTTCCTGCCTTTCTATTGTTCCGCATTCAAGTCCGGTAGGTGGCGGTAATGCACATAATCGCTCGTTTGCCAATCGCCATTTAATAAACAAGGTGAAGAAGCGGAAGAACTAATGTTTTGTTCCGGGTGAAGGTTCACATTACATGTGGGCAGTGAATTCACGCTTCGACTTGGTGTTTTTCTTGCCAACTTTGATCCTAAAGTGTTTATTTATCTCTCTAGACATACAGCCAGTGTATGCGCTTGCTTTTGATAAATTATTCGCCCAAAGGCAGAGAGAAGAGATTTTGCGTACGGAAACTTATCTCCTAATGATCACCCACTTCTCTTTCAACATCCAAAATTAACAATAAATAGACGATCCCCAATATTGTGGACATTTCAGGGTGAGTAAACAACAACAACAAAGTGTGTGTGCGTGTGTCACGCACGCACGTGCTACATCGTAACGCTTACTAGTCAAGAAATTACTTTAAGGTGGTCACGACCTCTGTAAATGGTATGCCGCAATGTTGTGCGCGTGGTTTTTGGTTTGTGTTTGATGTTGTATTGACATGTTTTATTGGGATTGCATGTATATGACCAAATTGTTATCCCAATAGAAGAGCTGCAATCATTTGGGAGGCTGTGGATGTTTTTCCGTGATTGACAACTCAACTGCTAACACTATTTTGCCGTGAACTGCTCTGATTTGTCAATCGCTGGACCGAGTCATGCACTCGGCGTGCCTCTTGCCTTCTGTGTCCTTTCCACGAAGTTTTAATTTCGTTTTGCCACCGGAGATAGGCTGCTATAGAAATTACCGGCCTAACCATAACCATAGGATGCTGGCTTTACCAGCAGACCTAACTATACCCTATATATATTATATATTTGCAAAATGCAGTGGTTATTTTGGCGTGGCCGTCAACTCGCCTCCTAGCCTTATTTTGCCGTGAACCGCACGAGAACTAAAAGTACAAATTCTGCACCGGTAAATGTATCAGATTTTGGCGCAGTGGGTAGAGCGCAAACTGAGGTTTAGGGTTAGGCTGGTAATGGCGACAACAGCCTATTTTCGGTGGCAAAACAAAAATGAAAATTTCCTGAAAAGAGACAGAAAGGGGTGAAGCAAGGCAGGAACCACGCACTGTACATGACTCGCGGCAAAATAACTGATTCACAGCAGCCTACACATCGCACGTGAGTGAGCCAACCTACTGTAACTCAAGGTAAAATAGCCATTCACGCCAGGCCAAGAATATATTGCTCTGGTGATTGACCAATTAGAGCAGTTCACAACAAAATAACGCCAGCAGAAGAGTTGTCGGTCGCGGCAAAAGAACCATTGCCTTTCATTCGTATATTACAAGGTAGTTTTGGTCAGATACTATTATATTATTTTAATATGTCTGTTGTGATTTTGTTGTAGCAGACAGAATGGATGGTAATGTTAAGGAACAGAAGAAACATCAGCACAAACACAGTGGACCAAAGGCGGAGAAAAAGAAATGGAAAAAACAGGGAAACTCAACAGAGAAGGATGAGCGCAAACGTAACCCCAAAGCCTTTGCAGTACAGTCGGCTGTACGCATGGCCAAGACTTTTCATAGGTACATGGAGGTTAAAGTGGTTTATTTTATCTCAATTCTTTTGTCTGTCTGTATCAATCTATTTAGAGTATGTAATCAATGTAATATGGTTAAACGTGTATGTTTCCAGGGCGCAAGACATAAAGACCAAAAAACACCACATCCCTCTTGTTGATCGAACACCCCTGGAGCCTCCTCCAATCGTGATTGTTGTAGTAGGACCCCCTAAGGTGGGGAAAAGCACCCTTATCCGTTGCCTGATCAAAAACTTTACGCGTCAGAAGCTTGGAGATATATGTGGCCCTGTAACCATCGTCTCAGGTGCGCTCTGCTTTTCTTATACATATATTTTTATTTTCTTCCCATGTACATTATTTGTAGAGATGGGAGAAATTCTTATATGCATAGTGATGCAGGTTTATGTGATTCAATATTCTATTGTTATGATGCTGCTGGTAAAAAGTTTTATTTCCATTCATCTGTGTCAGTGCTCACATTTTGAAATGATCACCTCTACAACATGCCTAAGAAATTACAAGGTCCCATCACTAGTAGCTATTTTTAGAACAGGCCTGAAGGCTTCTTATGTGGTACAAATGGGGCTACCTGGCGCCCACCGGCACAAAAGAGCTTAACTATAGGTGCAGCACCCATACTAGCATAAGCCATCTGAGTGAATAACTCACTTATGATATTTGGTATTTAATTAAATTCTCGCTCTAAGTACACCTCTAATTATTTGCTTTGCATCTCAATATTTTTTTGCCATTCTTTTTGACTGAAGGGTATAATCAGGATTTTTTTTCAGCA
>NC_141258.1:15593932-15608932 GCF_054856555.1 Leptonotus elevatus
ACGCAAGATGGAGGAGACAAAAGCTTTTAGAGAAGTGGTGTCCGAGTTGCCTGTTTTCGCTGACAGTGAGGACGACCTAGAGATGAGTGGGGAAGAAGTGGAGGTTGGGAGAGCAGCAGACTCTGGAC
Source organism: Leptonotus elevatus (assembly GCF_054856555.1). Lineage (NCBI taxonomy): Eukaryota > Metazoa > Chordata > Actinopteri > Syngnathiformes > Syngnathidae > Leptonotus > Leptonotus elevatus. The sequence continues at coordinate 15,594,061 of NC_141258.1, forward strand.
ATTGCTCTGAAGAAGATGAAGAAGAGATGGATGTTGTTGATGATGAGGAAGATGAGGATGAAGCTCAAACTGCAATAAAAAAGACAGTTAGTGAAAGGGGAGAGGAAGCACAAGAAGAGCTGGGTAAATGCATCTTTTCAGTTTCACAATTTTGTCATGTTTAAATGTATTTTAATTTTATTTTAGTTGGATTTTCACTGTCAAATGATTTCAGTCAGCAGGGATAATGCCCTCTTAAGTAGTGTAGTGATAAAAGTAAATATGCACCTAATTGTAGGTAGGGCTGGGCGATACATATGGCCCCAAATTAATATCACTGTATCAATTGCATCCCTTCACGGTAACAGTACATATAATATAAAATTAAGGTAAAAAATATTTTTAATTAATAATATCTCATAAATTATTCATTTCTGGATTGTTTTAATTATGCAGTCCATTAGAGAAGCTAAATGGATCAAATAAATAACAATGATGAAACGAGTATTAATTGGGATATTCTGATATTTTAAGTGAAAACACTGTACAACAGGCTTTCAGTTTTGTTTTCTATAATTCATTCAGATATCTATGTCCATGGCTTAATTAGCCTTGACCTATTCTGTTTTCAACTGTAGTAAAAAGAAAGCAAGTCTATTCAATGAGATTAATCAGATCAAAAATGTCAAAATTAACATTCACCACGCAAACAAAACAGCAAAAGTGTCTTTTTTTTAATTCTTGTATCCAATAATGTTACTGAAACCATGAAAATGTCTCCAATGTGTGAGTAATAATAAAGGTTTTTAACTTTTTATGTTATAAATGATTGTTTATTATATTACGGTAGTATACTCTCAGCTGACTTATGCAGTTACGTTCCGCTTTATTTCAGGCTTCGGGTGCTGTGTATCGTTCTGCTTATTTTTACTCCAGTTACTTATGCTTATTTTTACTCGGGTTGCACCATTTTAGTATTGACAACTTCTTTTATAAAGGAAAATTACATAATCTACGTTCATTATGGAGTTTGTGACACAATTACGGTAGTTTGTTTGTCCTTGAGTTCACTTGATGGAACCTTTTGTTTGGATCTACAGGGGCTCTGCGATGGAAAGACTGTCTGCAGCAGATGGCATCTGAAGCATTTTTACGCCGCCAAGAAGCTATGCCCAACCTGCGAAAACTGGTTTATGGTTCAGGTATCAAATAATAGCGTTTTTACAGGCTTTAAGCTGCAAATGAAAAAAATATATAATTCACTGGTGTCAAAACATATCTCCGAAATCGTCACTTTTCAGGAGACCCCAAAAACTGTTTATCGGCCTTTTTCAACACTTTAGATTGGTCAATAATTCGTAGAAATAATACAACTGACCAAAAGTATAATTTTTTTTTAAATATATGAAATTTTCCAAATTGTGACTTGCGAGTTTTTGGACCGACGCCAGCGATTCATATTTTCAAATTCATGCATTCATCCTTTTACATAAAAAATCGGATGAAATGCTACTATGCTATCACCCACATTTATATCAAGATAGTTATGCTCAAAGAAGAATGCAGATATATTTCTGATGTTTTTACCAACATTTGTCTCTATTTAGTAGCTGAGGGAAAAGAGGACGACGACGATGATAGTGATAAGGACGAGTTGGGAGGACTCTTTCGCATCAACCGCCCTCAGAAGAGTAGAATGTTTCAAGCAAATGCTCTTGATTGTTCACATTTCAGCCCTGATTCCTCCCACAACTGGGATCTGGAGGAGGTAGTATTTTCGCCACACATAAATGCACTAATATATAATTTCTGTGAAAATGTAGCTGAAATGTTTTGCATTATTTATCCAGATGCTGAACTCCATTAGGGATTGTTTTGTAACGGGGAAATGGGAGGAGGACCAAGATGCCGCTACGCTCCTGAAGGAACATGGTAAATAGAAAAGTCCACTTCCACAGTCCTGATCCATTACCTCTGCAATGCAATTAAAAACAAAAATACCATATCCAAATGTTGTCAATTATCTTAGGCTACGTACACACTGCAGGTCTTAATGCTCAATTCCGATTTTTGGGAGAAATCCGATTTTTTTTTTGTGTAAGCGTTCACATTACCTATTAATTGCAACCTCAGTCTGTCTGCTGTGTGGATGTAATGCATCCCCAAAGTGACTTGTATGCGCAGAAAAAGATACATCACTCACAACGCTGTGTTTGCGGAAGTAAATACGTATGGTCCAGCGTGTCTGGGCCAAGGACTTTTAAAAGTCCGTCGTCGGGGCTCATATTTTTACCATCTCATATCAACAGAGGAGTGATGCGGGAAGGGGGAGAAATAATATTTTGTGAAAATAAGCGAGCCAGTTCGAGCACCTCATCTCACGGAGACCTGTCCTTTTTTTCCCCCCTCCCTAAGGATGACGTCACGTCATTGCCGCGCGTAATAAATGAGCCGTCTGTGTGGCTAAATTACTAAATCACCACCACAAATGTAATCTTTATACTTGATGTTTCAAGTGGGATTAAATTAAAGTCAAATATAAAGTCACAACTGTTACTCGAAACAACTTTGCCGATTTACGTACATCTCCCGAGCCGTGCGGACCTCGCGGATGCGTCGAGCATAAATCAAGCTTAATGCCCCTGCCTGCGCGGCGTGCATATTGGACTTTTGATGACGTCGAGTTCAGATATATGCGTTCAGACTGCGGTCGCATTGCAAAAATTCGGATACATGTCCGATCTAGGACCATATATGAAAGTGACCCAGGTCGGATATGAAAAAATCGGAATTGAGCCGTTCAGACTGACATTAAAAAAGTCATATACAAATTGCATTTGGGCAAAAAAGTCAGATTTGGGTCGCATTTGCCTGCAGTGTGAACGTAGCCTTAGTTTTTCTCAATTATTCAAATAAAAGTATCCCAAGATGATACCTTTTTATATGGGTGTACATCAGCAACGGTTCAGATCAAGTAAACTGAATATGCTATTCTTGACTTTGGAAATTAAGAAAATGTTAAAAATCTAATATTTTGCAGCCCTTGCCGATGAGCTGAACATCACATGATCAACCCCGATTGTTAATCATGTCGATTGGATCTGGACAACCCTAAACCTTTTACATGATGTCGGAGATTTTTAGAGCCGGAGGCGGCTCGACATAATAAGGCTGCTGCCTCCAAATTTTATATGCAGGAAAAAGCTTGGATTCTTTTGTGTTTCTTATAGTTAATCTGACAATTAACAAATGCATCTTTCATGTAGATGAGATGTATGGAGATTTTGAAGATCTGGAAACAGGCGAAGTCCACAAAGGAGAAACTGGGGCACAGGATGATGCTGAGGTTTGCTTAGAAAGTTCATTACTAACTGAATGTCAATTGGAAAAGTATTGTCTTTGCCATCATAGCCACAGTTATAGAGTATTATATAAGAGTATTACATTTCTGTCTACATCATAAACGTTTTGAATTTAGCAATCAACTCCTTTTACAAAATGTTTTGTTATTTATTAAAAAAAAAATATATATGACCAACAGAATAATAATGAGAGTGATGAAGACGATGACGCTGAAGAGACTCCAATGAAGGTGGATGATGATGAAGTCCAGAAAAACAAGCGTTTGGATAAAAAAAGGAGGCTGAAAGAGAGGTTTGATGCCGAGTATGATGACGGCGATGCCACTTACTTTGATGATCTAAAGGAGGAGATGCAGAAGCAGGCAGAGGTATTTGCGCACATTTGCGGAATTTCATCTCTTTGACTCAAACTGTTGCTTTTAGAGATGAATTAGGGAATTAGGGAAAATTAGGGATGTGCGAGTACAGATACCAGATTTCATGGTTTCAGTACTCGTGACGGATATGGATACCGGTCCCGCGTTCTTGTGGCCATTTTTCGGTCAGGAGCTGTCAGGATGGAGCAAACGTTTTGTTCCATCTCATTTGTTTTGTTCTGTTTAGTTCGTTTCCTGTGTGTTTCCTTATGAGGTAACACTTGTTAATTTCATTACTTCCAGCAGCGCCATTTCGGCGTGCGTTATTGAGATTAAGTAAGTACTCTTGTTGTGAGTAATATTACCTATTATCTGTGGTTCAATCTGTGTTATATATGTTTATATATATATATTTTGCCGTGTTTAATTGCCTCGTTTACATTTGCCGTGTCCTTAATTGCCTTAACGTCCTCGAGCTGCGGTGCTAAAAAATAAACGGTGCCTATAAATATTCAGTTGTACTCAACAATTTAATTAGCTCTGAAACGCAGACATATCTTTGTATATTGTATATCGTCATTGACCACTGAGCAGCCTTCCACACACTAAATAGCTTGAGAAATTCTTAACATGGTAGATAATACTAAATTACATGAAACACTATTGTGTTAAATTGAATTCTTTGCACTTCACTGTATTCCTTAAAAATAAGTTGTACAACCACATATGACTGGGCCTTTTTTTTTCTGGCCACTGGATTATTTGTTGAATCTTATTTATCGGAAAAAAAAACATTTTGTGTGCTCTTTGCAAAATGACTTATGAGCAAGTTGAAAAAATAAAATGGCCGTTGATTCTATTCAATTTGAACGAAATTTGCTATAGTTGGGATATATATGTCTTTAAAAAAAAATATATTACCGGTCATTGTTTTTTGGGAAATTGTATGCATTATAAGTATTAATGGTATCGATATCGGTGAGTACTGAAGTTTTGAGTATCGTATCTGTATCGATCTAAAAAAGTGGTATAGAAAATCCCTACTTAAAATCTTTGTAAATTGTGAAATGACTCTTGTTACCAGCAGTTTTAAATTGTAGAACATAATATTCTCATACTTTAGTTGTTTGAATTTTGATGATTATGGCAGAAAGACACAAAAATAAAAGTAAAAAGAAAGTAAAAGCCTTTCCACAGTTTGGCTTTAGCCCCAGGTCCTAGCTAGCTAGCTCCCTAACTAGCTCCAATGGTGCTTGTTTACCTGCTAATGAGCTAGCTAGCTAGCATCAGGGGCTAAAGCCAAACTGTGGCAGGGTTTTTACTTTCTGGACCTGGATTTGCCACCTCGGGTGTCTTTCTACCATAATCATCAAAATTGAAACAAATAAAGGCTTGAAATACTTCACTTTGTGTGTGGTGAACTGATGTAACAAGTTTCACTCTTTCAAACAAATTATTGAAATAAATGGACTTTTCCTTGATGTTCTAATTATATGAACAGCACATGTATTTTTCCCATAGCTAAACAGGGCAGAGTTCAAGGATTTGGATGACGAGACAAGAGTACAGTATGAAGGTTTCCGACCAGGAATGTATGTCAGGTTGGAGATCTCCTCTCTACCTTGTGAATTTGTCACAAACTTCGATCCTCACTATCCTATCATCCTCGGTGGCTTGGGCTCCAATGAGGGGAGCGCTGGATACCTACAGGTATGTCCAGTTGATTTACATCTCTGACGAGGTTTTACGATTATTTTTTTTATTAAAGTACATTCGAGCTTTCAAAGGATTACATTTTTTAACCAGATTAATCATATTTTAGTATTTCGATTAATCACTTAATTAAAAAGGCTTTTTATTAAATTTTTTGCTCACCAAATTTGAAGAGCACCTGTTATGTATGTATTCTTTCGACATTTAATATTATGAGGACATCTTCAACATTTTTGTATCCACTGCATACTTTCATCCTCTTCTTTTTCAAATCAGTTACTTTGCAAAATTTTAATTGAGAAAAAAAAATTACCCCAATATTTTCACATGAACAAATATACGGCCACGTATTATTATTTTTTTTTTCAGAGGGCAGGGGTGTGGTGGTGTAATATTCCAAGAAAAAAATCGCAAATTTGCCACTTTTTAAAGTGGCAAATTTGAGACTTAATAAAGTGGAAAATTTGCAAGAAAAAAAACTCAGAAACGTACAAGAAATACAAATTTTTCCCTGAATATTGCCCTCACCCTCTAAAATATATATATATGCCGTCGTACAAATATTCTGAATGTCATGTACAAACATTTATTAAATGCCTTACTTTAATAAATGTAGTTATGTTTAGTGCTCAAACACTTGCTACCGTTAACGTAACAATCCGCTGTCAAGCTAAAGGATCATCTGCTGTCAAAATTAATTGTGATTAATCTGCATTTATACATGATTAGTGCAAAAAAAAAAAAAATATATATATATATATCTAAATATATATTGTGATTCATCAATTGAGTTAACGCTTTAACTTTGACAGCACTAAAGTACATGCGTGTGTGTGTTTCTCTTAGATGAGACTGAAGAAACATCGCTGGTATAATCGCATCTTGAAGACAAGAGACCCACTCATACTGTCGCTCGGCTGGCGTCGCTTTCAGACCATCCCCCTTTACCATATTGAGGATCACAATGGGCGACATCGCCTTCTTAAATACACACCACAGCACATGCACTGTGGTGCCTCCATCTGGGGTAAGTTGAAACTGTACAATACTGTGCAAATGGACAAACTCCACATGATGCATTATCAAACAGTAGGGTAGAAATAACATTTACCATATTTTAATCCAATTCAGCCATAATTATGGCTCCCTCAGATTGGCTGTGAGCAATCAATGGGCTCTTTGCACAAATCCACTACTTCCTGAACTCAGTACCACTGACTTTAGTAACCACAACGACAATGGCCAGACACACCAGGATTAATCAGTTTGTCCAATAATGAAAGACAGGAAATGGAGTGGTATTGAGTTCAGGAAGTAGTGGATTTGTGCAAAGAGCCTATTACTAATTCTCCTGATCTGAACTCATCTTAATAAAAATTCTAACCCCCCCAAAAGAATAAATCGAGACAGATTTACATATTAAGAGAAGACCCTACCACTTCAAACCTCGGCCTTCATTGGAGACTTAAATTAGTTATTGCATCTCCTAATTAATATACGGAAATGCTACATAACTAGGCGTGGCATTAAAAAAGAGACAGGCGTTTAATGTATTTGATGATGAATACTAGGGGTGCAACGCTAACAATTTTCTGGACGATCCCCGATCTTTTAAAAAGTCTGACCTGCCGATCCAGATTTTTGCCGATACTGATTTTTTTCATTACAAGCAACATATACCTTTAGTGTTCCAATCTTGAAGTGGTTCTCTCAAATAAAAATGAAAATCCTATTAGTCATCTCAGTAGAACAGGACAGTGGCTAACTTTTTCAGACCTCTGAGGAGGGAGATGAGATTGGTGGAAAAGATCATTTTATTTTTAAGGGATCGGCCGATCACCGATCTTCCAAAAATTAAGGAAATCGGGGCCGATAAATCGGCAGGCCGATCGATCGGTGCACCCCTTATGAATACCATATCACAAAAGCAAGACAGTTCCTTTATCTTGTAATACATTATCTCCAAACTACTGAGAACATGACAAAAACATGCATATTTTCTCACTTTTCTCTGTAGGTCCAATTACACCGCAGGGAACAGGATTCCTGGCTCTGCAATCGGTTGCAGGAATTAATGTAAGTAATCTATTTATTTTTTATCGATTTAAAAAAAAATAAAAACTTGTTGCTGAACTTTAAAGACTGTGTTGTGTGTCTTCAGCTTGTATAAAGGTCACATTGGTCATGGATTCCCAACCATCATTTGGTGCAAGTAACGATTATTAAGAATCAATAATTCTGTCGATTGTTTTGTCGATTTAATCAATGAATCGGATAAAATAAAAATGTCTAATCAAATTTCATTACTGAACTTACGACACGTCGGATGAGACGGATGGGTTTCATGTGGTTTCATGCGACTTATTGCACTTTTTTTTAATTTATTTTTTATATACCTCAATGGTATAAAGTTTTTTTGTTCTTTGGCTTTGTATTGCCACATATGAAGACAATAGAATTGCACATAATTCAGTGTGTGTGTCTGTTTTAGAGCTGTCAAACGATTACATTTTTTAATCAAATTAATCACATCTTAGAATTTTGATTAATCATGACTAATCACTAGGCTTTTTATCAACATTTTTTGCCCGCCAAATTTGAAGAGCGCCTGTTATGTGTTAATTCCTTCTACATTTAATGTTATGAGGATGTCTTCCACATTTTTTGTTCCACTGCACGCTCTCTTCCTCCTCTTTTTCTAATCAGTTAATTACTTGCATAATTAAAAATGGGAAAAAAACAGCCAATGTTTTGGCTAGAACAAATATTCTGAATATCATACGCAAACATTTATTAAATGCTTTACTTTAATGCATGTAGTTATGTTTGTTGCTCAAATACAACCTGCGCTACCTTTAACATAACCATCCGCTGTCAAGCTAAAGGATCATATGTGGTCAAAAATATAAATAGTGTGATTAATCTGTATTAAACATAATTAATGCGATCATTTTTTGTGATTAATCAATGAGATAACGCTTTAACTTTGACAGCACTAGTTGTTTGGTTACAGTTTTATGTTTAGACTTCAGACACTTGGACGCAACAAAAATTTGAACATTGAACTGTTAATGTGTTCAAATAAAGATATTAAGAACAATTAAAGTGCATGTTTTATATATGGTACATGGATACATTTACTCATCTAGTATATTTCTCTGAGGAAGAAAAAAAATACACAGTTAGGGTATGGAAAAGTATGGAATTTTGAAATTCCAAATGTGTAGGAAGTAGGAACCTTGCAACGTTCCTCTGCATTTCTTGGTTTTTTCTCAGAAACAGCATTATTTGTTTGTCTGTTATGTTCGGGGATTGGGCTCACCACTCTATAACTTAAATTTTTTTAGGTGTGAAATCAAGATGCTGCTCGTCTTAGTGAACACCCATTTCAGCATTCTCTCTTCGTCTTAGGGCATCATGAAGTATTGTAATATATCGTTGCTGCTATGTCAAAAACACTTATGTCCATTTTTTTGTTGTTGCTTTTTTAAAAAGTTTTTGGCATGCCTGCATTCCAAAAATGGACATAAGTGTTTTTCACATAGCAGTGACGATATGCAAACTGATCCATCTCCCTCATATGCAATAAATAGGCCTGTCACCATAGTAAGAGTAAAACACGCGTATGGTAGTACTTGTACCTGTGGCTTAAAATGTAGTGTTTGGCGGTGGTATGATAAACTATCTAGTATCTACGGCCCCTGGACCTTTTGAAATCACAGGGACAACTGTTCAGTGTTTCAGTATTTTACGCAGAACTTATTCCTCTCTAACGAGGAGCAGAACGTGGCAAAATTCACAACAGGTGTTGTGCTCCATGACTCAACCATTAAATTCCCTGGTTCAATTAGAATGGAATTAATATCACCTGTAAAGTTTTTTGGTTCATTAACTTTTTATGATTTGTTTAACTTTTTATTGGCAGTGTACTGAAAGCATGTTTGCCTTTCTGTGCAGGGCAATTTCCGTATTGCAGCAACAGGAGTCGTCCTGGACCTAGATAAGTCAGTGACGGTGGTTAAGAAGCTCAAACTCATTGGCTACCCATACAAGATCTTTAAGAACACCTGTTTCATTAAGGTAGGAGCTTTTGAATACCTCTTGTCTATCTGTATTGTCAAATACAACACCCTGTCCCTCCAAAGTATAAAGAAAAAAATACGTACTGTAGGCTGTTGTGACTTCTCCCTTCCTGTATGCAGGGTATGTTCAATACAGTGCTGGAGGTGGCTAAATTTGAAGGGGCCTCTATAAGAACAGTGTCTGGCATCAGGGGACAAATCAAGAAAGCACTGTCAACGCCACCAGGATCCTATAGAGCCACATTTGAGGACAGGCTACTTATGAGTGGTGAGTTTGTCCTACTTTTCCGTTGATGTATATGACAAGCAACGTGGCAGGATTTCCCAAAAATAAAAATCTGTCAAAATGCCAAGTGTGGTTGGAAAGGCCACTTCAACCTGAGTGTAACGCAGCACGAATGTTGAAAATCCATAGGGGATTTTAGAGCGGTTTTAACCCTTTCATGCACAAATTATGATGCCTACATCAGGATTTTTTTCCTCAACTGTTTTTGTTCTCTTTTGACATGACAAAAAAATTATCACCTTCATTTTTTTTTTTTCGTTCATTTTTCAAGGAGTTGGTGACATGTCCACTAGGGTGGATAAAGTGCATTTTAAGCAACTGATGAAATATGTTTGTAAGAAAAGAGTAAATAAATTATGTAAACACTATAGAAAATGTCTGTTTGATTTTTAAGATCGTGTTAACATATTTCAAAACTACTACATGTACTACTACATGTATTGCAAAAACATTTACCCAAAGAGAAATTAACTTTTTATGAAATAAGGATAGAAATTTTCTTTTTTCTGGCAACCATTCATCATCACTGCCGCTGTCATCATCCCCACTTGAGTCAGATGGTGTTGCTTGACTATATTGTAGGTTTTGCTAGCATGTTCTGCACCTGACGACTACAAAACATAAGGATAAGGGGCCTCATGTACGAAGACATGCGTGGCTTTCATACTAAAACACGCCGTATGTCCATTTACAGAAAACGTTGCATGCACAAAACAATCCAGATGTACAAATCCATGCGTACATACAAGTCTAAGAGCATTCCTTTCATACATCTCAATCAATGCGGAAATGTTAGAGTACCAGACTCCTCCCTCTCCACGCCCGTACATTCCACCTCAACTGGTTCCTCTCAACGTGGAGGAGTAGCGGCTCGACGCTGAGTCCCTCCCGGATGACCGAGCTTCTCACCCTATCTCTAAGGGAGAGCCCGCGGCTACCCTGCGGAGGAAACTCATTTCGGCCGCTTGTATCCGGGATCCTGTTCTTTCGGTCACGACCCACAGCTCGTGACCATAGGTGAGGGCAGGAACGTAGATCGACCGGTAAATCGAGAGCTTTGCCTTTCGGCTCAGCTCCTTCTTCACCACAACGAACCGATACAGCCTCTGCATCACTGCAGACGCTGCACCGTCTGTCGATCTCCCGCTCTAACCTACCCTCTCTCGTGAACAAGACTCCAAGATACTTGAACTCCTCCACTTGGAGCAGGATCTCATCCCCGACCCGGAGAGGGCACTCCACCCTTTTCCGACTGAGGACCATGGTCTCGGATTTGGAGGTGCTGATCCTCATCCCAACCGCTTCACACTGGAGATCACGGCTTGAAGAAGCCAACAGCACCACATCATCTGCAAAAAGCAGAGATGCAATGTTGAGGCCACCACACCGGACCCCCTCAACACTCCGGCTGCGCCTAGAAATTCTGTCCATAAAAGTTATGAACAGAATCGGTGACAAAGGGCAACCTTGGCGGAGTCCAACCCTCACAGGAAACAAATTCGACTTACTGCCGGCAATGCAGACCAAACTCTGACATCGGTCGTACAGGGACCGAATAGCCCGTATCAGGGGGCCCGGTACCCCATAATCCCGAAGCACCCCCACAGGACTCCCCGAGGGACACGGTCAAACGCCTTCTCCAAGTCCACAAAGCACATGTGGACTGGTTGGGCAAACTCCCATGCACCCCCAAGGATCCTGCTGAGGGTGTAGAGCTGGTCCACTGTTCCACGGCCGGGACGAAAACCACACTGCTCCTCCTGAATCCGAGATTCAACTTCCCGACGGACCCTCCTCTCCAGCACCCCCGAATAGACCTTACCTGGGAGGCCCGTACATAAATATGCAAATTAGTTTAAACAGGGCTTGCGTGTGGGAATGATTACGATGCATGATAAGATAATCACAATATAAAGCATGAGGCACAAATAAAATAAAAACATTGTGAGCTGGAAACACTTGAAAATAATATAGAAGCCTTAAAAATTATGATTTTTGGCAGGCGGTCAATGGAAGTCGATAACCTCCGTGATGAAAATGCCTTCGGAGTATGTTGGCTGTTGTCGTTAGTGGCTGAATGCTGAAGGTGTATCAGATTGTGATTGCTGTGGCTTTAAGTGAAATTTAATACAATAACATAAGACAACCCTCCGCCGACGCTGATACCGGATGAATGGCGTGTTTAAGGAACATCTGATTGTGATCGTAGAGGTATAAACTTGGAAGAACCGCCCCTCCCCCCGCGCGCCCCACAGTGACAATATTGCGTGGCATGTCCACCGCCGATATAGAGAATAATGCGCTTGTTTAACGGGCATAATTTTGTCATTGATCAATTTGTGATTGGGAAAACCTACTCACACACAACCCACCCATTCCCCAAGCAGTCAAGATGCTTTCAATGTCACAGTTAAACTAAATAATTCAACGGCCTGACCTTTAAAGCAAAAAATAAATAAAAAATTACTGCAGATAAAGTATTTTCAAAAGCAACGAAGTTACAGCAACACTAAGTTGTATTATTGTCACAATACAGCTAATAAAGTCCGATTGAGTCGACAATCGCCATTCCTTCAAATTACAAAATCAATACTTGGATATTTTAACAATTATATTACTCCTTAGTTGTTGCTTGATGTCCCAATATATTTTTACTTGCAAAGGCCTCCTAGAATATAAGGAATAGACACTTAATTCCTTCCTTGCACGTCACATCTGAACTTCTGTCGGCCATCTTTTATTTTTATTTTTTGCACTTACAAACGTTGACCACTGGATGGTATTGTATGTCAAGACTACACTAGTGTCCACTGGAGTGGCTAATGGCCAACTGTGGCAAAATATTCATTTATATAGGAGAAAACAACATTTTAATAGCTGTCCACTGTAGTAACCACTATCCGTGAAAGTGTTTTTAAGTGCCAACGGCATCGGCATGTTTTTTTTCTCTCTCGAAAATTCCACCAAGATGGCGGCTTCTTGTCATGTTGCCAATATGACTGCTTCCTGTACAAGTATCTGAAAGAAATTTTAAAAAATTTCACACGTGTCTGACATTTTTTGGTTGATGTACAGAAAGAACAAGAATTACAGCACGCTTAATATCCACTCCTCCTTAACACTACTGAAAACAACCAGTTTTGGGTGGTCCTATGTAAACATACCCTTTGTCACCCAGCCACTCTTTTACGGGGCCAATGGGCTTTTGTTATCTTGACAACCAGTTGGTGGCACTAAGTGTTTGCAACTGGAGAAGCAACTACCTATTCATAAACAACCCAGAGTCACCGACCACAAGTAAAGTGGGAGGGTTAGCAGGCCTCGCTAGCCTTCTAGGTCGTCCGCCCATGGATCGGCATCGCTAGTGCACAGACAGGCATTCGTCCAATTTGCCGCCACCCCCTCTGTTTTGTGTCAGGCGTGGATCCACACAACATAGCGGGGCTAGTCTGCTTGCAAGGCGGACTGGTGTCCAGGTCATCTGGAATGACGGCGCTCAGTGCTTGCATAGTGGAGGTGGGCCAGACAACTGAACTGGTTAAAACGTGTTTCACACTATATCACAACAATTCAGTTCTAAGTTGTTCTCTGTATTTGCACGTTTTCAGCACTTATCTTCAAATACATGTATTGTAGTACAATCATTATTTGAATAATTGATTAATCTGCAGATTATTTTGGGGATGAATCAGTAATTGTAAAACCCTGTTATCCTGTGTGACAATTTTGCAGATATTGTGTTCCTGCGCTCCTGGTATCCAGTGTCTGTTCCACAGCTCTACAATGCTGTCACATCTCTGCTGCTGCCTGTGGGTCAGAAGGACAGCTGGTCAGGAATGAGGACCCTGGGGCAGCTCAAACATGACCTGGGAGTCCGCAACAAACCCAATCCTGACTCTCTGTACAAGGTAGAGTAACACTGTGAAATGATAACTCATATGCCAAGTAGGTATGGGCCTTCGATTTTGATGGTATTATAACCATGAGCAAAAATATTGTGGTATCACGGTATTAAAATCACAGCTCTAAAATGTCCTTTTAAAAATATCTGGGTAAATAAAAACAGCTTTTTTTCATTCAACACATTCTATTTAATTTTTAAACAAAATATAGAATATTTGGTACATTAACTATTTCAAACTCAAAAACTCATTTGTACGCTTAAGTTTTTTTATGCATACAGAAGGCTTTGATACAGCTTCTGACATGACGAAGTTGCCTAAAGCAATGGTATTTATTACAAAAAACGGCCAGCAGGTGGCAGCAGAGTATAAGAGATTAGCCAGGGCCATGTTGCAACAAGCTCTTTTTCCCAGTGTTATCATCAGGTTTGTGAATTATGATGAAACTTGGCTATATTCTAATGCTAATTGCTGCAAAACGTAAACAGATACAAATGTACTTTTTTTCCTGGTGATAAAAGAGACTCTAATCTTTCTTTTGGTAGGTTCCATGTTTTTATAGCAATAGAACATCATATTTTGTGGACCTTGCAAAATCTAAATCCAGTAAAACAGCCAGGAGCGAAGGGAATTGCTTCAGTGAAGATGGCTGGGCGTACCATACTGAGTTTAAATAAATAAATGTTGACATTCTTCTTGTTTAAATTTTTCTTAGCAAGTCACTGTGTCCCATCACTGTTCCATAAAGCGAAAGCAGTGAGTACCAAGACGTTCAACTGTATCTTATATACAGGAAACCTGGACCTGGTTGAAGACTAGCAGGCATGAGAAACCAGTAGACTCAAATCATCTTTCAGTTCAGCCTTTCAGATTCTCATGCCTGCCAGTCCTCAAGCAGGGCCAAATTTCCTGTATGTAAGCAATATGTCGGCAGAAATGCTCCCACGCAGACAGTCAAGCAGAGCGCTTACCGAACAAAAATCAGTCAAAATACAGTAAAACAGCCGGGAGTGAAGGGAGCTGCTTCAGTGAAAATGGCTGGTTGGGAATGAGTTAATAAGTGCTGATGATTTTTAAAATGTCAATGGAAAAGTTAAAGTTTAGTGTAGAAAATGTAATCCTTTTTAGAGTTGATGGTTTTGAGTAGTTCACCAGAAGTAACCCTAACTCTGAATCTGCTTCATATCAGCCT
>NC_141258.1:15618932-15621432 GCF_054856555.1 Leptonotus elevatus
TGATAAACGACTCGTATCCAAAATGATTTGTGGGTTTTAAATGTTTCCTTGTTAGCACAAATCAAAATAGTTTGAGTTAGATTTTTTTTTTTTTTACTTGGGAGTATGAATTGAAAATAATGTGGCTTAGAATTTATTTCTTGGGACTAAATGAAAATTTAATGGGTTGATTTTTTCTTTCTTGTGGCTAAGAATCAAAATTGTGTGGGTTTTGAATTTTTTTCTTGCAGCCCCACAGCTAAGGTTACATGAATAGGAAATGTACCGTTGACTGTTCATGAGATAATCATACGAAAAATACAGACAACCATTCACAGCAATGGGTAATTAAAGTCTTGATTTAACTTGAGCATGTTTTGGGGATGTGGGAGGGTAGCTGGAGTACATAGAAAATGCAAACTTCACACAGGAGGGCCTGAGCTGGGATTTGAACTCAGGAATGCTTCACTCTGACTCTGTGAGGCAGATGTGTGCACTAACCACCAACCAGTACAGCAACTCCATTTATTTAAAAATAAACACACACAAAAAAACATTCTGAACCTAAACATTGCTGGTGTTGGGCCAAAGCCTGTCTATTTGGTCATCTTTTTCCACACATCTATACTATATATATGTGTGTTACAGTATTTTTATTTATTTACCAATTGTTTTAATGTTGAAGATGGCTTAAACACGTTAACAGATGAAGAGGAGAACGAACATGCCAAGTTGCCAACTCCCCACCGGAAAGCTTCAACTGAAATTGGAACCTCGAACCTCAGAACTGTGACACGGTGACACCCATGCACCTTTCTTCATGCTAGTGGACCATTTTCTTTTAACAGATCGTTGTTTACTTTGCCATCGCATCATGATCACGTCTTTTCCCCTCCATCCGAAGTGTATTGTTTGACTTATAGCACTCAGCAAATCTAACTTGGACCAACACATTTATTTTGAAGTATCTAAAACAGGAAGTTTTCGTCCGAGGCTCGGAATAATAAGTTAAAACATACAGTAGTTATCCCGTGTACGTGTACAGTAGTATTGGTACGTGTCGCCAGGATTTCCCACTCCAAACGCCCCCAAATGTTGTTAAAGATGGTTCAGACTAACTGTGCTGCCCAATATTCTTCAGAAACAGGTATTTGCATTTTAAACACACAGACACTAGCTTTCGCTACAATTAGCTGTTAGCACGCAGCCTTTTGCACGTGCAAAAGTTATGGAAGCTAGCGCGTACAACTGTGTGAGGTGAGTAGATATAACACTTTTTTAGTACAGTACTTTTCCAGATCGACAGCTGACAACAGGCACCGGTCTAGCTTCACAGTGAACTACAGTATTCTACAGCGGATGTTATGAGTTGTACAGTAGAATGAAAGCCGTATCTATTTAATTTGGATAGACACGGTTACAGTGCACTACTGCATACTATTGTAGCGAGAAACTGCTTTGTATTCACATATTATGGGTAACATGCTTAAGGTATATGTGTATGTGTGTTTCAAAGATTAAATAATGATACACTAGACCAGCATTATCAGACAGATCTTCTCGGAACCATTCCAATGATCTACCATTTGACTTATGTATACGTTAATTTTGTTTTTAAAGGGATACGTGACACATTTAGCCATATTTTTTATTTATGTATTTATTTTATATCTGGCCAACTTATTAATACTAAATAAGGGTCAAGATATTAGTTAGGAATTTGTTTTTGTTAAGTCAGTGTCAAACTTAATAACTTTCTTTATTGTTATCATATTTTCACAAGGTTTGTATCATGTAAAGCTTGATAAACAGAAAATGACAACATAACATAATGATGGTAATTATTTCTGATGAACTAATTCCAAAGTTAAAGGGATACTAGACTCATTTAGCCATTTTAAGCAGTAAAAAAATAATATTTTGTCTAGGATTAATTTGATAACTTCATTATTTTAAGTACGCATTGATTACTTTTTGTGTACCGGTATTTGTGTGTACTGTTTTTTGTTTTTGTTTTTATTTGCCTCTGGTAAATATTGCTGCATCTGGCTTTTTTAAAATTTATTTTCCAGGGCGCAGATGTCTTCTGGAGTCAGAGCTTCAAGAGCTGTTGCAGCAAAGGATCCTGATCCTGGACGGGGGTATGGGAACCATGATCCAGCAGCAGGATCTTCAAGAGGATGATTTCCGGGGGGAGGAATTTAGAGAGCATAAATTCCCTCTTAAAGGAAACAATGACCTACTCAGCATCACAAAGCCAGAAATCATCTACAGAATTCACAAGGTAGTTTAAACCACATCAGGAAAATGTAAAACCTTTCATGTTTTAACGTGGAAATTATCATGTTGTGTCTAACCTGTGCACTGCTTTGCAATGGCAGGAATATCTGCAGGCTGGTGCGGACATTATCGAGACCAACACATTCAGCAGCACGTCTGTTGCTCAGTCTGATTATGGACTGGCACACATGGTAGGAGAAAATTCTGGTTTCAGTAGTGCAAACAGAGCTCAAGTCCATAG
>NC_141258.1:15631432-15688932 GCF_054856555.1 Leptonotus elevatus
GTTAATTTTATCAGCCATTTTTTAATTTAGTCTCAGTTTTAGTCCAATTTCAATCACACTTGTTAGTTTTGATAATAGTCAACCTCATTCCATTTTTATTTGGTCACCGTTTAAGTCGAGCATTTTAGTTTTTATTGTAGTCCAAAATTATAATTTTCATCTCGTTTTTGTTCGTGAACTAAAATGTCCATAGATATTAGTCCAGTCTTTATTAAGTGAGCTAACGTTTCGTCCCGTCTTTATTAGTCCCAGTTATGGTTTATTAATAAGGGTTTTAGTATAGTTTAGTCTACTTTTAGTCCGGTGAAAAATATGTGTTGACGAAAATATTTTTGTTTTGTTTTCATTAACACTACTGCGAGGGAAAGGGATTCTGAGAGAAAAAAAACAACAAACTACTAATATCCTTGCAGCAAAGTTAGATGAAATGTCCTCTTAGAGTGATCTAATAGATACAGTATGGTTTATGAATCCCTTGGCAGTAGGGTGAGCGATATTGCAAGAATAGAATATCAATGAAAACTTCATCCAAACACTTTTTTAGTGATTTATCAGTCTTTCAGATCTACTTTAGGGGAATTTTTGCCACTTTTCCTTGCAAAATGTTGAGAGAGTTTGGATTAGCGTCTAGCATAAACTGCCTGCTTCAGGTCCTGCCAAGATATTTTGAAAGAATTTAAGTCAGGATTTTGATTGGACACATCCAGAACATGAATCTTTGCTGTTCAGCCATTCCTTGGTTGTATTGCTGGAATGCTTTGGATTATTGTCATGTTGAATGATCTATAGTCTACCAGGCCTGTAACTTCACAAATGACGGCTTCAGGTTATGTTCCAGGATTTCACAATATTCCTCTGAATTCATAATTCCCTGGATCATGTGGAGTTGCCCAGGTCCCGAGGATGAAAAGCCAGCCCAGAATTTAACATTCTCACCCCCATGCTTCACTCTAGGGTGAAGGTTCTTTTATTGGTATGCAGTGTTGACTTCACCAAACATGACTGTTTTAGTTGTGACCAAACAGTTAAATTTTGGACTCATCTGTCCACAGAAAGGACTTCCAAAAAGCTTCAGATTTGTCCAAGTACTCGCTGGCAAAGTTGAGATGGGCAGCTTTGATCTTTTTTGTGAGCAGAGGCTTCTACCTAGCGAGCCTTCCATGAAAGCCTTGTCGATTGACTTTTCTTCTGATTGTTGAAGCATACACATGTGTCCCAGACGCAGCAAAAGAGGTCTGCAAATCCCTTGATGTGATGTTCGAGTTGGCTTTTTACCTGAATCATAATTTTTCTTGTGGTTCTTGCTGATATTTTAGAAGGTAGTCCACTTCGAGGCAGAATTGTAAATAATATTCAGTGTTCTCTAGTTGCAGATGATCTGTTTAAGAGTGGAATGATGAAGCGCAATTTTTTTAGATGACTTTATAGCTTTCCCCAAACAGATGTGCTGTCACTACCCACTTCCTGAGGTCCCCTGAGATTTCTCTTCCTCTCAGCATGACTGACCTGTATGGGTTCACCTGGGTAAGACTAAAGTGATGTGGTTTTGTCTCTGTTTCAGTCAGTGATGCACAATTTCTTTGCTAAACCTCCCATTTCATTGGTCCATTTCAGTGGTTAGTTTAGCTACCAATTTCTCCTACCTGATCCTACTTGACAGCTTGGTTTAAGCAATGCAGCTCAGGGTTCACTTACTTTTGCACCTATACGAATTGACCAAAAACTCTTTAATTAAGTTTTGACTACACAATTGATTTAAAAAAAAAAGAAGAAAAAAAAAAAAAAAAGAACAAGGCATTCATTGAATTGATAAACTGTTATTTCATATACAATGTAATGGTTCAGATTGAACAACAAAATCAGGTTGAAACAATTGGAAAATTCAAATTGCTCAAGAGGTTCACAAACTTTTGAGCAGCACTGGGTATATGGCATTTGGAAACTTCTGCCAATATACTCACTATCTCTCCTCTGGATATGTCCAAACCATCTCGGTTTGGCCTGTCTGACTTTATCGCCAAAGCCTCTAACATGTGCTGTCTCTCTGATGTACTCATTCCTGATTCTATCCATCCTGGTCACTCCCAAAGAGAACCTCAGCATCTTAATCTCTGCCACCTACACATCACACCTGACACTTTTCTCCACCCGGTCCAGCTTGCCTGCACACGCTTCTTCACTTCTTTTCCACACTCTCCATTGCTCTGGACTGTTGACCCTAAATACTTAAACTCTTCCACCTTCTTGGTCTCTTCTTTCTGTAACCTCACTCTTTCACTTGGGTCCCTCCCATTTACACACAAATACTCCGTCTTGCTGCGGCTAACCTTCATTCCCCTCCTTTCCAGGGCAAACCTCCACGCCTCTAGCTTCTCCTCCACCTGTTCCCTGCTCCCACTAGAGATCAGAATGTCATCTGCAAACATCATAGTCCATGGAGATTCCTGTCTAACCTCGTCTGTCATCCTGTCCATTACCATAGCAAACAAAAAGGGGCTCAGAGCTGATCCCTGATGTTGTCCCACTTCCACTTTGAACTCCTCTGTCACACCTACAGCACACCTCACCATTATCTTACAGTCCTCATACATGTCCTGCACCACTTGAACATACTTCTCTGCCACTCCAGACTTCCTCATACAAAACCACAGTTCCTCTCTGGTCACCCTGTCATAAGCTTTCTCCAGATCTACAAAGACACAATGCAGCTCCTTCTGTCCTCTGTACTTCTCTATCAACATCCTCAAAGCAAATACTGCATCTGTGGTACTCTTTTTTTTGGCATGAAACCATACTGCTGCTCACAAATATTCACCTCTGCCATCAGTCCAGCTTCATCTACTCTTTCCCATAGCTTTATTGTGTAGCTCATCAGCTTTATTCATCTGTAGTTGTCACTCTCTGCACGTCTCCCTTGTTCTTAAAAATGGGCACCAACACACTTTTCCTCCAATCCTCAGGCATATTCTCACTATCTAAGATCCTTTTGAATAACCCAGTCAGAAATTCTACTGCTACCTCTCCTAGACACTTCCATACCTCCACAGGTGCCTTTCCACTCCTCATCCTCTTCAATGCTTTTCTCACTTCATTCTTACTAATCTTTGCTACTTCCTGGTCCACAGCAGTCACCTCTTCTACTCGTTCTCTCTCGTTTTCCTCATTCATCAACTCTTCAAAGTACTCTTTCCATCTTCCAATCACTACTGGCATCTGTCAACACACTTCCATCCCTATCCTTTATTACCCTAACCCGCTGCACGTCCTTCCCATCTCTGTCTCTTTTCCTTGCCAACCTGTATAGATCAGTCTCTCCCTCCTTACTGTCCAACCTAGCATACAAGTCATCGTAAGCCCCTTGACTTCTACTTTCACCTTTCGCTGCATTTCCCTGTACTCCTGTCTACTTTCTTCAGTCCGTTCAGTGTCCCACTTTTTCTTAGCTAACCTCTTTCTCTGGATACACTTCTGCATCTCCCCATTCCACCACCAAGTCTCCCTATCTCCTTTCCTTCCAGATAACACATCAAGGACTGTTCTACCTGTCTCCCTGCTCACATTTGCTGTAGTTGTCCAGTCATCTGGAAGCACCTCCTGACCATCCAGAGCCTGTCTCAACTCCTTCCTGAAAGTCACACAACACTCACCACCCAAGTCATCCTATACAGTACCACTACTTTGCAGTTGCTGATCTCCTTCAGATTACACCGTCTACACAAGATGTAGTCTACCTGTGTACTCCTACTTCCACTCTTGTAGGTCACCCTATGTTCCTGCCTCTTCTGGAAGAAAGTATTCATGACAGCCATTTCCGTTCATTTTGCAAAGTCAACCACCATCTGTACTAATGCGTTCCTCTCCTAGATACCAAACTTGCCCATCACCTCTGTTTCCTGCACCAACGTGTCCATTGAAGTCTGCACAATGACAACTCTCTCACTTCTAGGGATGCTCTGCATCATTTCATCAAGGTCCAACCAAAAGTTTTCCTTCTCCTCCAGCTCACATCCTACCTGTGGCGCATACCCACTAACAACATTGATCATCACACCTTCGATTCCTAGCTTCAGGCTCATCACTCTATCTGACACTCTTTTTACCTTCAGGACATTCCTAACAAACTCCTCCTCCACGATGACTCCTACTCCATTTCTCTTCCCATCTACACCATGATAGAATAACTTGAACCCTGCTCCTAAATTTATAGCTTTGCTCCCTTTCCACCTAGTCTCCTGAAAACACAGTATGTCCACCTTCCTCCTGCATCATGTCAACCAGCTCTCTACCTTTTCCTGTCATAGTTCCAACATTCAAAGTCCCTATTCTCAGTCCTAGACTCTTGGTGTTCCTCTTCTGTTTCTTCCTACGAAAATACCTTCCTCCTCTCCTTCTTCGACCAACAGTAGTCCAGGTTCAACTGGCGCCCTGTAGGTCAACAGCACCGATGGCGGTCGTTGTTAACCCGGGCTCAACCAATCCGGTATGGAAGTCATATATTTGATTCGCATGTTTGATTTGGTCAAAGTTTTACGTCGGATGCCCTTCCTGACACAACCCTCTGTATTTATCTGGGCAGTTTTGGTCCTCCATAATCGTCAGCACTGTATATCTTAACACAATTTAATATTGTCGTATCGGCCACCCCTACTTGGTAGTTCAGGTATTGTTCTTGAAACCTAGCTCAAAAGTTAGTAGTCCACAGTGTTCACTTTAAACTGCATGGCTGGGCTACTGCACTACGCAGTAGCCTACCAAAACGGCCAAATAAATAAATAGCACATAGCTAAAACTGGAGCATGTGGGGTAAAATGAATGGTACCACTGTCTTCAGTGCAAAAAACTGATGTGGAAAATATTTTTGTCATTCTTGTTTATGTTTTGATGCAGACCAGTGTTATTTTGACACCATTTATAGAGATTTGCTTTACAATGCAAGTTTGCTTTCCTGGTATATTAATGTTCATTTGTTATTATTTTGTTCCTGTGTTGTTCCTTAGTATCGGCCTCAACTGTGCCTTAGGGGCAATAGAGATGAGACCATTCATCGAGGCCATTGGAAAGAGTACCACTGCTTTTATAATCTGTTACCCCAATGCAGGTAAAGATTCAACACTACATTTTAGAATTGAGACCAGAAAAAAAAATGGAGTTTACTGTTGTAGGAATTGCACCACGGAAGAGGATTAGGGCCAGTGAAGAGGGGGGAAAAAAAGGTTGGCAGGATTCTGACTTTATTCTCAACATGCTGGCTTTAGAGAATTCTCACTTTATTGTCACAATGCTGACTTTAAAGTGAGAATTCTGACTTTAAGGTAAGAATTATGACTTTCTGATAATTCATAGCTCTACGTCACACAGTCATAATTCTCACTTTAAAGTCAGAATTTTGAGATTAAAGTTAAAAAGTGAGAATTCTGAGATTAAAGTCAGAATGTTGAAGTCAGAATTCTGTGATAAAGTCAGAATAAAGTGAGAATCCTGCCAACCCTTTTTATCCCTATTCACTGGCTCCTCTTCTGTAATTTTTTATTTTTTTTTACCCGCAGGTCTAAAATTAATTATTTCCTTTTTTTGCTCTACTCTATTGAGGAGTCACTACAGGCAATCATCCTCTTCCATCTCTCCCTGTACTCTGCATGTTATTTGCTTTGTTACAGCCTTATTCCAAAATGGAATCAATTAATTTTTTCCCAAAATTATATACATAACACCCTTAATGTTAAAAGTTATGTTTACGTGTCCATGCTGCAAGAAAAAATAGGGGAAGATTCATTACAGTATATGCTTTGAAAACAAACCACACACGAGAAGGATCATAAGTAGAACTACTTGGATCTATGTTTTTCTGTTTAACAAAAAAATTCATGATAAAGGAGGCATGTACTGTAAACTATGAAAGCCATTTACAATATTTTTAGTAAAATCATTCTCAAAGGGCTTTTCCACCGCCGGAACTTTTGGAGAACTTTTCAATTTACCTTGGTAAAATTCAGTTTGCGCGTTTTTCCACCACCAACAATTTCCGGGGTAATTAAATTCCCCAGGGAGCATCCGAGTACTATCTCAGAAGCAGGGTCTTGCTGAGCCAGTCTGGAACTTAAAGGGGGCGGGCTGCCCTGGCCAAGGCTGATTGGTTGGTCAACTTTGAGAGTTTGTTGTTTTCACATCGGCTGGGCTCATCAAACTCATACGTCATCAAACTCATTTAAATGAATTACCAAGAACTCTAAGACGCTGTGGAAACAACAATTACAACTTCCCTGTGGAACTTTTACAACCAACAACTCCCTTTACCCAGAACTCAAAGATCCTGGGCTTGTTGGTGGAAAAGCAGCTTAATTGTGTGCAAATGGATATTCATGACAAGTTTTTAATGTTTAAATGGTTGTAAAGTCCCTGTGTGGGACTTGAAAGAAATGACCATTATGAAGCGTCTCTGGGTAAAAAAAAATAGACCCATCCAAAAATAATAATAATAATGAATATACAAAGAATTTTTTTTTTCTTTTTCTGACGTGTTTATAAGATCATAAATAAAGCAAAAATAAAGTCATGTGTATGTAGCATAACATTTGGTTTTACCCATAGGTCTTCCCAACACGTTTGGAGCTTATGATGAAACACCTGCAGTCACGGCCTCCAATTTAAAGGTACTACTAATGTGTTAATTTACTTTTTCAGTGTAAACCCATATTGTATTCCATCTTTCTTTCATTAAGAGGGGAGTTTGCAGTTTTAAATTTTTTAGCAAGATTTGAAAGTAGCCTCACTTTACTACTCCTTACCCCTTTGAGTTTATGACCAAAGCCACGGCCCTCATTATAAATAAAATCCAACATTAGCCACGGCTGCTACGTGGTTAGCATGACTTTTTGAAATGAAACGTACTGCAATACTAAATATTATCGATTTTATGTTTGAATATACAATTAATTTAAATGAAAAGAGGAGATAAACATTCCCGTTGCTAACTCCTCATCCTTACTTCAGCTGCTTGATCTCGCTTGATCTGCTTTTGTTTTCTAGTATTATGCATAGTTGTTAGCAAATGAGGGATGGTTGTTTTTTCTTTTGCGCAGGGGTGTACGATATGTATATTCTGCCATAGTTTAAACAAAGCTCCTGGAGCCTAAGGTAATAAGTAGTGATCAATATGTTCTTTTCAAGGCCGATACAGATTATTAGTAGTCAAGAAGACCTATAACCGATATTTCAAGCTGACACTCTATTTGCAGTAAAAGAGAAAATATTAGCATCAAAATTAAGAAATATATATTTTTTCTTTTAATTTGAAACATATGAGGTATTGACAGCTTTGTTTAAAAATTCTAACAAAAATTGCAGGGAGCTTCCAGGGTCATCAGCGTTACACTAAATAAAAATTTAAGCAAGTAAATAGTTCCCTTAAGTTTTCCAAAATTTCAACATAATTTCTTTTATTGTTTATTTATTGTTTATTTATGGTTTATTTATTGTTTATTTGTTGTTTATTTATTGTATATTTATTGTTTATTTATTGTTTATTTATTTAAAATAAAAAGTGTAGGGAGTTCCCAGTGTCAGCATTTTTTTTAAAAAGTAGAATTTTAAATAGATCCATAAATGAAAAGTTCCCTGTAGCTCACTGAGCGATAAATGCAAGCAAATGTAGCTTATTTGGGGTTTTCGTCAGGGTTTGTAAAAGATTTCAAAAGATCTTTGCGACACTAAAAAAATGTCTGAATATGTTCAAAATTGTTGCGACAAGTAAAAATTGTCTGTGAACATCTTACAAATCCTGATGAAAACCCTAAATCTCGCTACGTTTGCAAGCATTCACCGCTCAGAGAGATACCAGCTTTATCAGCCTTCAGATTCGTAAAAAGGCCAATGCCGATATTTGTCAAAATGTCAAATATGGGCACCGATAATCGGCCCGACCGATAATTGGTCTATCCCTAGGAATAGGTCGGCACAAGGTTGCGGAGGTGTTTTCTCTATGACAAAGCTACGTTGTGATTTTGCTTGGCAAATGATTGATTGAAATGTCTGCCTTCAGGAATTTGCAGTCGATGGATTAGTGAATATTGTAGGAGGCTGTTGCGGCACCACTCCAGCACACATAAGGTCAGCATGATATGTGTTCAGTAATTTGATATAGTTTCAGGCATAGTTTTCTACAAAAGCTTGCATTTCTCTCACCTAAATCATGTGGTTCTCTAAAATTCCTACCCCTCTGGACCCCTTTGTGCTATTGACATATATAAATGAGTGTTTCTTTTTCATAAATCAATTAAGCAAGTTCAAACATGCTCAAAATACTAGAAATGTAAAAAAATTCCAGGTTTTTATCTCCTTAACTCATTCACTCCCAGCCATTTCTATCTTTGCTTCTGGCTATTTTACTGGATTTTGACTGATTTTGCAACGTCCACAGAATTTGCAGCAATTAGCATTAGAATATAGCTAAGTTTCATAATTATTCACAAACCTGTTGAAAACACTGGGAAAAAGAGCTTGTTGCAACATGGCTGATCTCTTTTACGCTGCTGCCACCTGTTGGCCGTTTTTTGTAATAACTACCATTGCTTTAAGCGACCTCTTGATGTATGCTCTAGCACAGGAGTGGCCAAGTTCGGTCCTCGAGAGCCACTATCCAGTCTGTTTTCCATGTCTCCCTCCTTCAGTGCATCTGAATCTAATAATCAGCTAATCAGCAAGGTTTGCACAAGCCTGATAACAATCCTGATCATGAATCAGGTGTGTTAGTGGAGAGAAACATGGAAAAAAGGCTGTATAGTGGCTCTCGAGGACCGAACTTGGCCACCCCTGCTCTAGCATAAAAAAAACCCATTAAAAATGTATTTATACGTTTTTGGGTTTGAATGAATTAAAGGGGAAAACAACCTAAACATTTTCTTTGCAATAATATGTTCTGTGCACCCCCCGCTAGTCTAAACACAGTATTATGATTAATATTGCATTTGTGCAATTTAAGTTAGGCAGTAAAAGTCCAGCCGTTTTTATCCATCTCAGGGGGCGGTCATTTTGTCAGTTGCTGTTGACTAAAAATGACATCACAGTTGCTCAGGGCTCAGGTAACGACCAATCACGGCTCTGCTGTTTTCAGGTAACAACCAATCACGGCTCACCTGTTGAAACACGGCGCTGCTGGTTTCTGGTAACGACCAATCACGGCTCACCTGTTGAATTACGGCTCTGCTGGTTTCTGGTAACAACCAATCACGGCTCACCTGTTGAAGCTGGGCGTAATTGGTCATTGCCTGAGCCCTGAGCAACTTATGAGGTCAATTTCAGTTGACAGCAAGTGACAAAATGGCCGCCCCTTAACTCTTTTAAACGTTATCCAAAAAGACAATCCCTAGAGTTCCAGCCGATTTTGAATATTTTCATCTTTCCAGGCCAACGGAATATTATGTGCTATGACTACGTAAACATGGTGGGTAGCATATGAAATATTGGATTGTATTCTGTCATTAGAAAAAAAAGTATTATTCTAATTTCTACCTTATTCCATTCTTTATTAATCACATTTGAAAATAGTTCATTTGAGTGACACCAAGCTATAATGGGAAAAATAAGGAGAAAACTAGCTTTTTGTGAAAAAATTAATTTTCTGCACAACAGTGATGTGACACAAATTTTTTTTGATTTAGTCACATCTCAAACATTTCCTGTCCTTCCCTTCTATAAAACATGAACAAAAATAATAAAGAATGTTTTTGATAGCAAAATAATGCTTTATTTACATGTATGATAAAGTGTGCAAACAGCAACATTTTCACATTTGACAAAATATTTATAAATTTTGGGCTATTTACAGGAATGTTTGTGCGTGCACACTTGTGTGTGCGCTCAACTGTATGTGTGTTGTTGTGCATGTGTGTGCTTGTGTATACTGTACACGCAGTGGTAATTTTTACAATAAATTTTAATTTAGTTTTGGTTTGTCTACTATCATTAACGTTTTTGTCATAATTTAGTCATCTGATTGTATTTAAATTTCAATCCAATTCGATTCAAAGAAAATAAAGAGCCATTTTAGTCGACTAAATTGACAATTTAGTCGATGTTTTCCTTCAGCATACATTTCACTTTATAAACAAAAAAACACACCTATTTTGTAACTGTAGTTTAACACACATGCAAGACACATTTAACACAACGGTGTCAAGTTTATTAAACTTTATTTCAATAAAACATGTTGAACTGCCAATAATATGCCATCTTAAAACCTAAATAAAAAAAATGCATAATTGCCTGACATTCATCTTTCAGCTGCACAATGAATGTAAACATGTTTGAACATTAAATTGTAAGTTTCTGAGGGTCTTCTTTTCTCCCACCCACGTTTCATTCCTTCTTCTGATTGGATTTTGTGAATTTTCATCACTGTTGTTTTAGTTTTAGTCATTGACGAAATTGTTACTCAATTTTAGTTATCGTCGTTGTCTCAATGAATGGCTTCCATTTTAGTGTTCGTTTCATTTTCAAATTTTGTGACGAGAAATATGACGGTAAATTTTCGGCTACAAAATTATCGCTATACACGTACATGATGTCATTGCTTCTATTTCTAAAACTCAACCCTCTCTGCCATCTTTTCTGTCTTTTTGACACTCTGAATTAGATTCAATATGATAAATGCTTTGATCAATCACGACGTGCTTGAAAACGTTGTATTTCTTAAAATCTGCCATGTTTTCACTAATTATTTAAATTTTTGCTACTCTCATCTTCCATCATCACACAGAGCCATATCAGAAGCAGTCAAAGACTGCCAACCTAGAGCTCCTGTGGGGGACATTTATCAAGAATACTTGCTGCTCTCAGGTAATTCAGTCATTTGCTGGGTGCAAAGATCTTGGGTATGCAAACTTATTTTTTTTTAAGTTCATGCAAACTTAGTTTCACATATTGAATATAGAGGATTTTAAATAACTGGAAAATGAATATGATACGATGTTGAAGTTATACTAAAATCTGCCCCAACCGGAATTCAAACTCTGGTCTCTATACACCTGTCTTTTGCTGGCTTAGAAAAGTAACTGTAAATGTAATTGTATGCGGTATAACACTGAAAGCTGGTATTGAATTTTGCTGAATACCATGTTGAATAAGTGAATTTTGTCAATGTTTACATTGACAAAATTCACTGGGATAGAAAACAGTTTAGTAATGTTAAATTACATTAAATATAATGGATGTAAAATAAACAGAAAAAGATTATTCAAAATAATTTAACTTAAACTAAAGTCTGCTCCAACTGTCATACAAACCCTGATCTCCCAGATCCTGGGCATTTGCTGAACCACTGAGATAACTGACATTTTATTGTGATAATAAGAGTACAGATGCTTAAATATAATGTTAGTCAAATACAAGTAGCTGAGTACTGTCCACTTTTGGTTATAGGTTTAGGTTATCTTGTAAAACATTCAATAGGGTTCTGTAGCTCTATAGTAATTTTCACATCTAAGCACTAAGCAGCAGTTTATGAGGTATTTTTTTTTGATAATTTTTTTTTTTTACAGGTACAAGCTATTGATCGTATGTTTACACTGGTAGGCTTCAAATCTTGAAATAAAAATCGTGACTTTAATGTGTTCAGTTTTCGTGATAACAACATGAGATGAGCTAGCTAGCTAGCACCGGATTACGAGCTATGTTCGTACAATAAATCTTACCTTCATACTAAAACTTCTTTCTTTCTGCCCACTTTGAGTGCTCTGCATGTCAACCAACGTTTAAGCTGTTCCACACGGTGTTTGTATATTGAACCATGTTGAAATTTTCACGCCTGGGACGTCCTCTTCTTCCAAAATGACGCGTAAACTGGTGGCTATTCTTGTTTGTTCGGAATTGCGGACTTGTGCATGGGCGTCATTTGAGTTCAACCCACTGTTGTTCGCTCAACCAATGAGGTTGAGCTTTAGCCCGCCCAAATCCTCCAGAGCCCGCCCTCTTCTTCTACGAGTACAAATCACAGCGCTCTACAAGTACGAATCAGTTTTGCACCTTTTGTAGCGAGATATTTGGTGCAAAACTCACGTGACTGGACAGCAGCAGAAAACCCACTTGTGACTCATAGTGGCGACTTCTTTGACTACAAGTTGTAATTTCTACAGGTACAAATCACAACTTTTACAGATACAAATTTACACTTTTTGTACAGATACAAAAACATTTTTGTACAGGTATGACTTTTACAGGTACAAATTTGTTTCTACAGATACAAATTTGTTTTACACATACAAATGTTTTTTTTTACAGATACAATTTTTTTTTTTTACAGGCACACATTTTTTTACAGGTACAAATCACGACTTTTACAGATATAAATTTAGACTTTTTTCTACAGGTACAATTTTTTTTACAAGTTAGTTTTGCACCATATTTACCTCCATACGAGGGGCGTTGCTTGGTAAACTATGTCAAAAAAGAGAGCGCTGCAGAGTCCTACTGCACTACAGGTGAGCCACTCTTTCTCCTGCAGCGCCTTCCTTTTTTTCCCTTTGATGAGAGCCCCTCGAGCGCTTCCACTTTTTCACTTGCATTCTGGTGGCCGTGCTAAATACTTTAGCTAATGTTAGCACTATGGCTATTAACAGTTTTAAACACTTACCACTATCTCCGGGTGACTACAGACCTGTACAGGACGCTGTGTGTGACTTTGCAGTCAGTTCCCAAAGTCGAATGGGAAGAAATGTATTTATCTATTTTGAAACGTTGGTGAATATATGAATGTGCCGATTTTAAATGTGCCACACCGTTTCCCACTCCAAATAGCCTACAAATGCATCCATGCCCACCGGTGCGAACTACATTGACTATAAAGTGCAATTTTACTGCAAGAAAAATGCTCAGTTGCTCACCCTGCGTTTGGTGTTAAATGTACCATTTGCCAACATGTCTGTGGTGTGGACGCATTTCAATTTATATTGTGCTTTGTTAAAATGTCAGTGCTAAATAGGCCTAAATATTGTATAATAATATTATAATTTTAATTAATTATGATAAATGCAATCATAACAAAAAATATGGCATATCTTTTTTCGGTGTTTCAGTTTTCGGTTTTCGACCAAGCATTTCTCATTTTCGGTTTTTGGTTTCGGCCCAAAATTTTAATTTTGATGCATCCCTACATTCCGAGTAGTATTAGATGACAATTCTTATTTACTTGACTGGAACAGATTATAATAGAATCAATTTGGTTTTAATGATTGAAGCTACCATATTTGGCCAGAAGATCAGGATCTTGTCATTGCTGCTCCATACTCAAATAAGTTGCAATGCATCATCTATCTAAATGCATTACCAAACAGTTACATCTGATACATCTTGTCGCACTCCAATCCCACTTCCATCCATAGAATTTATCATCATTACCAGGTGTCTGATACGACTAGTTGTCTAGTTAAATTGTGTTGTCCTGTAACCAGGAGGTTGCCGGTTCGAATTCCATCTCCGACTGTACATTGCAAATAATACAATTTCAAGTGATATACATGTATACCAACTGACTATCATATCAGAAAATGGATTATAATTTCACTGAAATTATTAAATCCCATTTTAGACAGATTGCAGTTCAAGTTTTGTCATTTGTCATTTCATTACAATTAAAAATGTGTAATTTTCACATAATTCATGTTTTAATTTACTTCATAAGCACATGCATTTAAATCTTAGCATTTAGCTAATAGCATTCAGCATTCCCATGCAATTTCTGCAGAAATTGCACTTTGTCTAGTTTCATCTGATATTGATTTGTATTTTGAAAATGCATTTGTCACTGTCCCAAGTATATTTTATTGTTTGTGTTTGTTTTTAAAGTGTTTTGCGAGCAAACTCACTTTTTGTTGGCACTGTACGTCTCCTTGATTCTAGGTCTGGAAGCATTCAAGATAGGCCCTTACACCAACTTTGTAAACATTGGTGAGCGCTGCAATGTGTCTGGGTCACGCAAATTTGCCAAGATGATTCTGGCTGGGAACTATGAGGTGAGACAGATCTGGCCAAATCAAATTTTATTATCTCCTCGGCGCTCCTTCCATGATATAATTTTATTGAGATGTTAATTAAAGACGACATCATGTCACTGACATGTGTTCCACAAATTAAATCAAATATATAGTGACATAAAATATTTTAGGGTTGTTTTCAGAAAACAAGGTCCAGGAGTGTGACATGTTAGCTCAAAACGGAACATTTGCAAAACCAATTAAAAATTATACATGCAAGCCTTCCTTTAGTGTGCTACGAACAAATATACCGGTTGTTCACTTGGCCTTTTGTTTGCAGGAGATTGTTGAATGTCGTGGTCTTCTCGGTTGTTACATGTTTGTGCGGTTTTACATGGACACCAAACACTGAGCACTCAAACACCAAATAATTTTTACACTTCACAGCTTCACTACATTCATGCAAAGATATTCAGTTGAAAAAGTGATACAATCACTAGAGATAGACAGATATGAGAGATGTTTTTTTTTTCAGGGCCAATACCGATTAGTAGTAACGTGGGCCATTAACCGATATTTGGAGATGATATTCATTTTCATTGAAAATATTGGCATCAACATTGTAAAAAATACAAACTACCACTCTTAATTTTGTTCAAATCTGTATGTGACTCCTGTGTGATCAATCCAGTAGATTTCTCTTGCTAAAACCAAAGAGAAAGCAATACTGTTGTCAAGGGAGAAATCTCTTAAATAATGTAGGACATCAGATAAAAAATGTATCTGAGTTTATTTTTTGTTGTTGTCATTTTTAGGATGCCTTAAGCGTTGCAAAGGCACAGGTGGAGATGGGAGCCCAAGTGCTTGATGTCAACATGGATGAGGGAATGCTGGAAGGTCCAACAGCCATGGCTAGATTTTGTAATCTTATTGCTTCTGAGCCAGACATTGCACGGGTAAATATAAGTATTTAATTGTTTTACAGTTACTTAACGATTTATTTGCACTTACATGATAATTAAGATGTCTTCAACAGTCCTCTTTAGTAGTATACAGTTGATAGTTGCCGTTTTCAACCTGTCCTTTTGTCCTTCCCAGGTTCCTTTGTGTATTGACTCATCAAACTTTGCAGTGATTGAATCTGGACTAAAATGCTGCCAGGGGAAATGTATAGTCAACAGCATAAGTTTGAAGGAAGGCGAGCAGGAGTTCCTGCTGAGAGCGGCAACTGTGAAGCGCTACGGCGCTGCTGTGGTGGTCATGGCCTTTGATGAGGAAGGCCAGGTGAGAGGACAAAATGGCATATTTTAGTACAATGTCACACATATATGCCTGCGTAACACTTTTGGAGTATTGTACGTTGAAACGCTGTCCTTAACATAACCTTAAAGGGACTATGGATACAAGATGGTTGGTTTTTCACTAACAAAATCACTTTATATTTTTTGCTCAGGAAAATTTAATTGGCATTCCTTTTCAATACTATCAGTTAATTTAGGAACACTGTGTAAATAATTAATTGCCTCTGAAACGTACCCTTTTCATCTGAAGACCATTATTAGTCCACTCTAAAACACTTAACTTACATAGCTTACAATGTCTGAAAACTTCGATCAATTGTCACCAAAATTTGTGCGGACATCTCTTCATGTCCATTTCAACTTTTGAAAATGTTAGATGTCGTGGGGCAGGCACAAAGCACCAGCCCATAGGTCAAGTCACCAGCCGTTTACAGCAGTGAATGCCGGGCTGCGGGTAGTGTCTGTGCTGCGGTCGGTCAACCACAACTGCTGCAGGGCTCGCTACCGAGGAAAGTCTAAAATGCTGTAATGTAAAAAAGTTGCTAAATGTACAAAAAGTACAACCAATTGTCACCAAAATGTACGTGCACTTCTCTTCTCATGCCAACTTCAACCTTTGAAAATATTAGAACTAACTATTAGATTTTATGGACATTAAAGCCTTTTCCCTCTCCAGAGGCACTCACTATCTATAGAGAAAAAGCTTAATGTCCGAAAACTATTACTAATTGTGGCTAGAATTTATGTGCACATCTCTATTCACAGCCACTTCCACTTCTAAAAATCTAAACGATAATTTTGGTAGAATGTTAAGGATTTTTTTCCATAGGAAAAGGCTTAAGTATTATAGTAAAAGTAAAAATCCCAAAATATTGGGGCAATCGTTTAGACTTTTTGACGTTGAAGTGGGAATTACTAGAGATTCGGGATGCAACACAAAAACAATATGAACCGGAACATTGTTTTTGATTTAAAAGATAAGAGTGCACCGAATCGAATCAATACACTTTAAAGTATATTGAGATACTCACCGAATCGTCTATTATTGGAGAGAGATATCTTTCAAGGAAATGCCACATTTACTGTAGTCTACTGTCAAGTTCTTTCATTATTGCAAAATGACAAGAAACTCATTGTATCATGCCTTCTCAAACTCTATGGAATAGTAATCCCAGAACATACTGAATTGAATCGTTCCACTTTAAAATAAAGCATCTTTGAATCGTATTGCATGCATGTCTGGAGATTTGTATTAAATCGTCTTTTGTTAGAGAGATGCACCGCCATGGATTATGGTCAAAGTAAGCCATTTCATTCCAAACTCCGACCAAAAGCCTTCATCTTCAAAGTCAGAATGATTGAAACGGTTGCTGCAAATTACATATCACTCGCCAGTCCTAGGTCCGTCTCATTTAGTATTTTTTTCCTTTAACTTTCAGGAGAAAATAATATAGTGTAACCAAGAAACAGCAGTCGGCCACCGTCATTCTTACATCGACGTCATCAGGCTCACAGGTTTTTGGCCTAAAAGTTTCCGTTCCAAAATCAGCTAAAAGCGACCAGAAAAATTAGCCTAAAATCACTACTGAGTCTTTTGAAGGGCAAATTTTACTGCATATTTCTTTTTTTTAGATCCAGAACTATGAAATATAAGTGCCAGTGCTCTCCCCATTAGTGAGTCCCTTTAACGTTCAACCAAAAACCCTCCCATCTCTTATTTGTTAGTATGACTTGTTTCTCCAGTTGAACAATGTGTCCCAAACTTTGTACTTTTTAAATATATTTACTCTAAGAGGCCTAGTAACATCAAGTCAAATATATATAAAAAAAGAAAACAAGACGGAAAAAAAATCTAAAAGATATTAAAAATCATATAAAACAAAACAAAAACATAACTTATACACATGTTTGAAAAAAAGGAGTAGAAAGAAGTAAACACTTTTTAACTCCTACCCCTATATAACTTAATGAAACATTCTCAAACAATAAGACTCAAACATAATTGAAAACACAGTC
Organism: Leptonotus elevatus; assembly: GCF_054856555.1. Classification (NCBI taxonomy): domain Eukaryota; kingdom Metazoa; phylum Chordata; class Actinopteri; order Syngnathiformes; family Syngnathidae; genus Leptonotus; species Leptonotus elevatus. Next base: position 15,648,714 of record NC_141258.1, read on the forward strand.
TTGTACAGTCATATAATGTCACATAAAAAATACAACAAAACAAAGCAAATAATCCCTGCACGGACACCATAGCGCCTTAATATTTTACATTTTGTCTGTGGCACTATAGGCATTAATGATTTTATATTTTCGTTTTTTCTTAAACCTAAATAAGGAAGTACATAGCTTCAGCTCATCATCAAGACTATTCCACAATTCCACACCCAAAACTGAGACACATCTGTATTTTACATTAGTCCTCACTTTATGTATTTCAAACATAATTAAACCACTTAAATTATAGATTCCTTTTCTTAGTTAATTTTGTTTTTTAATACAAAGGGATAAGCTATTATTTACTACACAAAAAAGTGTTTCCATTGTTTTTAAGTACACAATATCCATAAATTTCAAGATACCCGATCCTATAAATAACTGATTAGTTGTTTCCCTGTAACCAACCTTATTTATTATTCTAATAGTTTTTTCTGTAATTTAACAATTAGGTCTATATTTGTTTTATACACATTGCCCCAAATTTCAGCACAATACATGTGAGGTAAAATAAGTGAAAAATACAATATGTGGAGGCCTTTCTTATTTAGAAAATCCTTGACTTTATAAAGAACAGCCACTGATTTTGCCAATTTCAGTTTCGTATATATATTCTATCTGTGATTTCAAACACAGTTTATTATCAATAATCACACACAAAAACTTGCTCAATTTCTATACCATTTAAATGTAGTTTTATTTTACTACTGAGTTGCATACCACTAAACACCATGCATTTAGTCTTTTTTTTCATTTAATGATAACTTATTATAATATATTTTTTTTAACACTATCAATTCCCTTTCTACAGTTTTTATTAATTGTTCCATGTTTTCCCCTGTGCAAAATATATTTGTATCATCAGCAAATTTTAATATATTTAGAACTCCCTCTTCTCAATTGTTATTATTCATTATTTATTTTTACATATTGAAACCTGTTATTTAAATAACGATTTAACCATTTCAACGCAACACCTCTCATGCCATATTGTTCAAATTTCTGCAAAAGTAATGGGTGATTAATGGTATCAAATGTTTTATATAAATCACATAATATATGTACAGCATGTTGTTTTTTATCCATTGCTGTAGCTATATTTTCTACAAATTCCATCACTGCCAATGCTGTTGATCGCTTGTTTCTAAATCCATACTGGTGGTCATTTAATAAACAATATTTTTCAAAAAAGGCATCAGTTCTTTCTACCCAAAATTTTCAAGTATTTTAGAAAACTAGGGGGTAACAAGGAAACAGGTCTATCATTTGACACAATATGCTTTTCGCCATTTTTATACACTGGTATCACTTTTCCTATTTTCATTTTATCAGGAAAAATACCCGTCAAAAAGGATTTATTGCAGACATATAAGTAAATGGTTCAATAACACACTTTTTTTTTATGAGTGACATCAAGATTGTTAGTCAGTTGATTTTTTTGTTCTTAAACTTTCTCACAACTTCTAGCACATCACTCGAACAGACCCCTCCAATTTTTACAACAAAAGTAAAAAGTACAACCAAACTTTTTTTCTTCTTCTCTTCGTGCGACAATCCCTCTTGCCAAATTCGGGCCCACATTGACAAAAAAAAATCATTAAATTCATTCACAATCTTCTCTGTATCATTAATAACAGAATTGTCATGTTTCACAATATATGTTGGAAAGTCTCTTTTTTGACAATTTTTAATCAGCTCATTCAGAACACTTCAAGTTTCCTTAATTTTTCTTTTATATCTTTGCAAAAAACAATCACAATAATCCTTCTTTTGACATATCAAAACAGTTGTCAGCTTGTTTTTATATTTCTTATACTTATCTTTTTTTTTCTTTGTGCGATCTTTCATAAATTCCTTATATAGCCTATTTTTCTTTTTACATGCTTTTTCCAGCCCATTTGTTAACCATGGTTTCTCTCTCTTTATGGACATTTTTCATTTTGCTTGATTGGACATTGTTTGTCATACATTGTAACAAATGTTTGTAAGAATGCATTATATAGTCATTTGTGTCCTCTACATAAACTTCTTGCCAGTCAGGATTCATAAGTTTAGCTTTCAAAACCCTAATAGCTTCTGGTGTTTTTAACTCTACTTAACCAATTTATCTGTCCTTCCTTTTTAGAAGAACTGCCCATTAAAGCTTTTATGCTTGGAAAAACGACCAAATTGAAACGACCTATGTGGTCGCTCATTTGGAGGGCATGTTGCACACGTGTGCACACCAAGGTTATTTTAGTTAACGCAAACTAACCAAAAAACTCAAATTCAAAAAAACATTTTGTTAACGAAATAAAATAAAAACGAAAATGATTTTTAAAAAAACGAAAACCAACTGATACTAGATTTTATGTTTACAAAACTATAGTTATCGTGAAAATGTCCTTTGTGTTAGTCTTTGGTATGCGCCTTTGGGGATGATTTTAAATGTTTAAATATTAAATATTGCAGACAAGTAATACACATAAAAAAAACTAATACTGGAACTAACTAAACTAAGCATTTTTACATAATTAAAACTATTAAAAACTAACAGAACCACCCTGAAAACTAATTAAAACTAACTAAAAAAAAATATATATATTCAAAATTAAATAAAAACTTAACTAAAATGAAAATTCCAAAACTATGTATAATAACCTTGGTACACGCACGCACGCACACGCAGTGTACAAGACAACTGACCATGTGCCATTCTCTCCAGGCCACCGATACAGCCCGCAAGGTGGAGATCTGCACCCGAGCTTATAACCTATTGGTTAGCAAAATTGGATTTAATCCCAATGACATCATCTTTGACCCTAATATCCTTACAATTGGGACTGGCTTGGAGGAACACAACGACTATGCTGTCAATTTCATCTGGGCCATAAAAATGATTAAGGTATTATTGCACACTCATTATCAGGTAAGATTGTCTTTTTTCAACATATGATTTAATACATGGCATGGACCATCAGGAACAGCATTTTTTGTATCACCAGAAAGTTCTCTGTTGGATTAAGGTCCAGGGATTGAGTGGGCAACTCCACAATAATATCTTGTTTGAAACCAAGATACTTCTACCTTAGTTGTGTGTTATAGATTATTGCCTTGTTGAAACAAGTTCAAAGCAACTTGCTTCACAGCCTACTATAGTTTGAATACAGTGTTTGTGTCCAGGAAACATGTCCGCGGCCAAACGTGTGTGTGTGTGTGTGTGTGTGTGTGTGTGTGTGTGTGTGTGTGTGTGTGTGTGTGTGTGTGTGTGTGTGTGTGTGTGTGTGTGTGCGCGCGCGCGCGCGCGCGTGCGTGCGTGCGTGCGTGCGTGCGTGCGTGCGTGCGTGCGTGTAGGAGACATTACCAAGAGCCAGGGTGAGTGGAGGTCTCTCCAACTTGTCTTTCTCGTTCAGGGGAATGGAGGCCATCCGAGAAGCTATGCATGGAGCATTTCTCTATCATGCTATTAAGGTAAATTACTGCTCCTTAATAAGATTTTAATAATAACATTTTATCTTACTCAAATATAGGACTAGTAAATTTGGTTTTAAGGATTAAAAACCTAACATGATCAAAATCTTGAGCATGTGTGGGAAATTAATTGTACAAAGGGGCCTTGTGAGAAACTGGAACAGTTGTTTGAGGCCACACCATACTTACCTTAATTGTGTTCATTATGAATTGAATTTATGTTTTTGACAATTAATTGATTGATCATTCATTTGGGGATATCAAAAAGGTTTCTCCTTTATTCTCTAATAAAAGTGAAATAAGCTTGTTGTTAACCATATGATAACGTGATCAAAATCTTGAGCACGTGTGGGAAATTAATTGCACAAAGGGGCCTTGTGAGAAACTGGAACAGTTGTTTGAGGCCACACCATGCTTACCTTAATTGTGTTCATTATGAATTGAATTGATGTTTTTGACAATTAATTGATTGATCATTCATTTGGGGATATCAAAAAGGTTTCTCCTTTATTCTCTAATAAAAGTGAAATAAGCTTGTTGTTTGCTGCTAATATTGCCAATTTTTTTCATATATATAATAAATCTCTTGTCACTGACTTTAAAGTGAGAATTCTCACTTCAGAATTCTGAGAATAAAGTGAGAATCCTTCACTGGCCCTAATCCTCTTCTGTACAGTTCCAAGCTTGTGTCACAAATCAAGATGCTGTCCTTACCAAGTGAAACGATGTGCACCACCTATTGAAAGGCATTGGATTTGGGATTGCTGTAATTTAATTTGTGAGGATTATTTTGATTTCAAAATGTTGTTTGGCTATACTATAACAATCTGCCTGGTTTGTATGCTAGTCACAGACAAAAGCAAATGCAATACACCGTTTCACCCTGTAAATGAAACATTTGCATTGTGTAAATATCAGAAATGTCAGGATAGGTCAATGAAACAAAGTGATGTCAGTAGCCATTTTACCGTTTTAAACAGCACATTTGAGTGAGCCTGGTTTGTCAAAAAGTGATCAGGCTGTCAGCATGAATGTGTGCAGTCATTTTTTTAATTAATTTGTCTTTGAAAAGTAATCCGATGGCTCTTGCCATCTTGCTTTATTAGAGGCTAGCTAGCAACTAGCTGCTAAAGCTGCAGATGCTAATCCTGGAGCTGGCGCTGAATGCCGGCAACAGACACCATATATGTCAGTATTATTAAATAGGTTTTTAGTGTCCTTAATTAGTGATTGAACTTGAATTCAGGACATTGTTGTGTTGCTGACGTCGGTGGCAAAACTTTGCAAGACACCACAACTGGAGAGACTCAAAAAACGAGTCAAGTCAGCAGTCACGCCGCGACATGCTGCCGGGAAGAACTTCAAAATAAAAAGTTACTGCATTTGGAAATATTTGATTTTGAAGTTGGCCTCACCAAATCAAGTCAAGTCATTCAGGCATTCAGCTAATAGCATTCAGCTGTACAGCACTCCCACGCAATTTCTGCAGAAATTGCACTTTGTCTAGTTATCCAAGTAAATCCCACTCTCCATCATGCAGCCCCGCCTACTGCCCGAGGACAGCTGGGATAGGCTCCAGCACGCCTGTGACCCTCGTGAGGTTAAGCGGTTCAGATAATGGATGGATAGATGGATATATATAAACAATTACCTTTTTAAAGTAATTTGCACAACACTGGTTGTTAGAAAGGTTCCAAATATTAATGGTCATCATTATTATATTTGTCTATTTTCCATATTCCACGTTAAGAATAGAGTGACGTCATTATATTTACTTCTGTGATTCGCGCATTGCATTCTGGGTCCATTACTTGTTGCGCAGTGGTTATTGTGCAGTTGGACGCCGCCATGACAGAATGTGTTGCGAGCTGTGGTGATCGTGTGCGTCTTTGACCAAAAGTGAGTACACTAAGTAGTGTTTTAGTTTGTGTATCGTGTTTATTTGTCGCACTACCGTGTGTCTTTTGTGCCTTATTAAGCTCCGACGCCAATTTGATTGACAGCTTGTTGAGTACCTCTTTGAAGTTCGCTATGTAACTAATTAAGTGTCTTAAACACCATTTAACTACATAAATGTGTTCTATTTTGTGTGTTAGACATTAGTAGAGAAGTTCACTAAAGTTTTGTGTGCTTATTTGCATGTTTTGTCCCACTTTGCACGTAAAATCTGCCGTCAGTTTGGGACATTATGGTCTCACTGCGCGGCGCCATTACGCGACGTCCACGGCTGTAGTCGGCCACAATAATGTTTAGTGATTCGTTACGTGCGTCATACTTTTGAGTAATTAGCTCATGTTTAGTATGTTATACAACTTTTGTGTGTGTTTATAGCCATTCATGTGCACAGCTAACATATTGTATTTGTGTTTATTAGGAGTCAAGTATTTACACTCATACGCTGTATTGTTTTTCTGTTTATTGCAGAACCACACGTTGAACCATACACACATTGAACCATACATACATTCACACACACATAGATGATCAGACCATGCATACACAGGACTTCAGGATTACAAGCATCCATAGTTAGCCACAGTGCCTGCATCATAGCAGCCCATGCCTGTATGCCTGTACACTTAAGTGCAACTACTGTAACCGCCTCTTGCTGATGTTCCTAGATTAAAGCTGCCAATCCACATCTTCGCTCCACTGTTCCTTTGTGTTCTGACCGACACCCCGAGGGTGAAAAGAGATACTCTATTTGAATCAAACCTATACAGTCCAAACCTAGCCTCTCCAACAATGAGGTCCTTCGAGCCGGATATCTGTCTTTACTTTTGGATAACATGGAGCCCGAAGCCTGTGGAACACGACCGAAGCGTCAGACACGCCCCCCAGCCCATCTAGACGACTACCATGTCAACTACATTGGGAACAGGCAACAAGACAGGCATGGGTACGAAGAGGAGTGGCCATCTCACAAACAGGGAGCGGCCAAGATGACCCCCCCCCCCCCTTACTTCACCCCCTCTCCCTACACCGGTCACCACCGGTGGGATGCTGACCTCCAGGAGCGGACCTGTACTACCCAGAGCGGCAAAGATACAGTCCGGAACCCCAGCTAGCCCACCGATGGTATCCGGAGAGAAAGCCCAAGGAGGAAGTCCGAGAACCACCCTAACCCCATCCCGTGTCTCTGGAACTTCGCTTAAGAGATGAGCTAAGGGACATACACAGAGAGAAGGGCGTGTTACAGCAGTCACAGCCAGATATGCATACCGATGCAGCTGCACTTGTTGAAGTTCAGGCTGAAATGAGGAGGCTGACCAACAAAGTCATCAGCCTTCAGCAAGCTGTGCCACACTTTGTCAGCCGTCATGACCCCCATCCGGTCCACAGTCAAGATGAAGAGGACTGGCCGGATCCCCCGCCGTGGCCTAACACAGCAGACTGTGACGACCAGCCAGCTCCAACGATGACTGACCGATTAGAAGAGCTGATTTCACTGTTACAGCAGATGAAGAGCCAGGCATCCAGCCGCCACAAAGCTTCTTCCACAGTATTCCCAGCCTGTAGCACAAACACCATCTCTGAGGCTGAAGTATCCAGCTGCTACGTCGACACCGTCTCAGTTCCAGTACCAGTCTCCACCCACTGGAGCTATACCTTATGCTGCTACTTGTGTACCTCAGCAGCTTCCAAACTACCACCAGCCTGCATATGCCCAGCATCTACCTACTAGATTCCCTACCTACGCAGCAACCAGTCCTCCTCAACAGTTAGGGCACCTACCAGTCTCCCCACAGCAAGCACCGAGGATGTCGAGACGAAGCTGGCAACAATACCAGACTTCAGCAGCCGCGATCCCTGTGAGTTCGCCCGATTGAAGATAGCGCTGGAGAACCTCCTGCCAGTGGAAGGAACCAAACTCAAATATCAAATCCTGGTGGACCATTTGAAGTTCGAAGAGGCAAAGTTGATTGCAGATTCCTACCTCCACTCACTTACTCCCTACAGTGACACCATGTATGCTCTCCACGAGAAATTTGAGATAGCCCTCAAGAAAATAGCCAGTGTCCTTGACTCACCTGATGTTCGTCGTGGTGACACCGCAGCCTTCGAGCGGTTCGCCCTCCATGTGCAGTCGTTGGTTGGTCTTCTCAGGACATTGGGCACTGATGGTGACGCCAAACTTCGCTGTGGGTTTCATGTGGCGAGACTTCTAAGCAAACTCCCACCAGAGCAACGAGCAGACTTTCGTCGATGCACCTTCCAGCAGGCAGGCACCATTCCTACTCTGCTCGATCTGGCTCAGTGGCTCAAATATGAACCATGGTGTCGAGACTTCGATGGGCCAACACCACCCAAAGTGGTGAAAGAGAAGCTAGCCTACAAGTACGAGAGTTGCCAGAGATCTCATACTGTTGCTGTTCTCCATGGTGCAGAGAGCCCTGAGAACCCCAGTCCACCTGCAAGGGACTTGAAGAGGAAAAATGGGAGAGCCAAGCCCTACTGCTCTTTCTGCGAGAACGAGGAACACTTTCTCAGCCTGTCACAAAGCTGAGCAAAGACGAGCTCACGGACTGGATTAAGACCCACAAGAGGTGTTGGCGCTGTGCTAGGCCCCACCTAGCATCTCAGTGTGACCTGAAGAAACCCTGCAGCTTGTGTCAAGGTATACATCTACAGGTCCTTCATGAAGCTAACGACAGACAACAGAGACCTTCTACTAGGCAGGACATTCGCCAAGTGAGCCCCACTACTGGGGTCCTGTACGTCGACCGCCCACCAGAGGGCAACAGGGTCTTACTGAAGGTCGTCCAAGTTCTTCTTCGTCACGGCAACCGTTCAATAACCACCTATGCCATCCTTGACGATGGGTCTGGAAGGACGATGCTCCTCTCAGCAGCTGCCCGAGAGCTCGGTCTAGGTGGTAGACGGGAGGACCTCCCCCTTCGGACAATCCGCCAAGACGTTCAGACTCTCCGTGGCTCTACAGTATCCTTCCATATCTCTCCTGCTGCTGACCCAAAGACCAGCTACCAAGTCTCCAAGGCATTCACTGCAGCACGCCTTGGTCTGGCTGACCAGTCCTACCCAATAGACCGACTCCAGCAGAGGTACCCGCACCTGGTTGGGTTACCAATCAAGCCCTTGCAGAACGTCAGACCGCTGGTGCTTATTGGGTCCGACCACCCGCAACTGATTACCGCCATCGAGCCAATCAGACTGGACACTCCAGGTGGCCCCGCAGCCATCCGTACCAGATTAGGTTGGGCCCTCCAGGGTCCAGCGAAGTTTGTTCAGAACTACTTACGTCCACAGCAGTGTCTGGTGACATCAGTTTCCCCAGTCGATTCAGAGCTGTTCAGGAATGTAGAAAGACTTTGGCAACTCGACACTCTTCCCTACAGAAGTGAGAAGGTCGTTACCAGGTCGAAACAAGATCAAGCAGCCGTGGCTCTCCTCGAAGAGAAGACCATCCGCATAGACGGAGTCCTTCGCTATGCCACGCCTCTTTTGCACAAAGGAGACATGCCTATACTCTACGCCCCGAAAGAAGCAGTCATTCCAAGTCTGCGGAGCACAGCACGAAGGTTGGCTAAAGACCCAGAGCGTGCTACAGCCTCCAGCACAGAAAACCAGAAGCTGGTGGATGCAGGCTCTGTCTCCAAGCTAAGCCCAGAAGAAGTCAACCAAGAGGAAGAAGAGAGGTACATCCCTCACCACATGGTAAGCCATCGTGGCAAAAACAGAATCGTCTTCAATTGCTCTTATCAGTACAGAGGCCAGAGCCTGAACGATTCACTGTTGCCCGGACCCACACTTGGAGCATCGCTTCTCGGAGTGCTGCTACGCTTCCGCCGTCGCCCTTATTGCAAATATTAAGGGAATGTTCCACCAAGTCCGCCTCCTCCCTGCAGACCGTCCCCTCCTTTGGTTCGTCTGGCGTGACTTGACCAAAGATGACCCTCCAGAAGTGTACGAGTGGCAGGTCCTACCGTTTGGCACCACTTGTGCCAAACGCCACTTCGCCCTGCAACGTCATGTAGCCGAACATAGCCAGCCAGGAGATGACATGAGGTTCTCCATCGAGAGATGTTTTTACGTGGACAACCTACTGCAGAGCCTCCCTACGCCTGAGGAAGCCAGACGTCTGGTCGACAGACTCCGGGAGCTCCTAGCTGTTTCAACCTACGCCAGTGGGCAAGTAATGGGCCAAGTGTCGTCGAACACCTACCCAAAGAGGCCAGTTACGACAGTTTCGAGCTCTGGCTCACCCAAGACAGAGTTGATGCCTCTTGAATCCACGCTCGGACTCAGCTGGCACTGTCAAACTGACACCATAGGCTACAAGCACAGACCCATCGAGTATGGTACCCCAATGATGCGGAAAATCTATCGGGTCCTAGCCAGTCAGTACGACCCCTTAGGATTCCTCATACCATACACGACTCGGGCGGAAGATGCTGTTCCGACGCCCTTGGGAGAAACACAGAAACTGGGACGATCCTCTCCTTCCCCAGGACCTCCTGCAAGCGTGGAACAACTGGGAGGATGAGCTACAGTTCCTGTCACAAGTAACCCTACCGAGAGCATACCTACCTGCCGAAGTGGACGAGTCAAGCGTCACCCACGAAGTTCATGTGTTCTCGGACGCTTCTGAGCAAGCATACGGCTCAGTGGCATACCTGAGAACAAGCGACAAGCAAGGTCAAGTCCACCTGTCCTTCCTTCTTGCCCGCTCAAGAGTTGCACCCAAGCGTCTCCTCTCCATGCCCAGATTGGAGCTGTGTGGAGCCATCACTGGAGCCCAGCTGGCTAAGCTCATAGAGAAGGAGTTTACGCTGAAGATTGCCCAGACCGTCCTGTGGACAGATTCCACCACGGTTCTGACGTGGCTGCAGTCAGAGTCCTGCCGCTTTAAGATCTTTGTTGGCACCAGAGTGGCGGAGATACAGGAACTCACCAGCCCTGAGTCCTGGCGCTACATAGACTCAGCAAGGAATCCTGTCGACGATACAATAAGAGGCAAGAGCCTCTTGTTATATAAGCCTCCAGACCCGCCAGAAGTGGCACGCGACGAAAGCTGACATCATCAAGGGCACCGTCGTGATGCTGGTGGACCCCCTGCTTCCACGAGCTATGTGGCCTGTGGGTCACGTCACCAAGGGCCATCCCAGCGCTGATGGACACGTCCGCTCCGCAGATGTGCAGATTAGCGATTGCACCTACACCAGACCAGTGGCCAGGTTGGTCGCTCTGCCAGCTCGCCGTGAGACATTCGAGATTCGGTCACCTTTCTTGTGAGCGAATGTATTTCATACATTTGGGGGCGGCTGTTAGAAAGGTTCCAAATATTAATAGTCATCATTATTATATTTGTCTATTTTCTATATTCCACGTTAAAAATAGAGTGACGCCATTATATTTACTTCTGTGATTTGCACATTGCATTCTTGTTGCGCAGCGGTTATTGTGCAGTTGGACGCCGCCATGACAGAATGTGTTGCGAGCTGTGGTGATCGTGTGCGTCTTTGACCAAAAGTGAGTACACTAAGTAGTGTTTTAGTTTATGTGTATCGTGTTTATTTGTCGCACTACCGTGTGTCTTGTGTGCCTTGTTAAGCTCCGACGCCGATTTGATTGACAGCTCGTTGAGTACCTCTTTGAAGTTCGCTATGTAACTAATTAAGTGTTTTAAACACCATTTAACTATATAAATGTGTTCTCTTTTGTGTGTTAGACATTAGTAGAGACGTTCACTAAAGTTTTGTGTGCTTATTTGCATGTTTTGTCCCACTTTGCACGTAATGTCTGCCGTCAGTTTGGGACATTATGCTCTCACTGCGCGGCGCCATTACGCGACGTCCACGGCCATAGTCGGCCACAATAATGTTTAGTGATTCGTTACGTGCGTCATACTTTTGAGTAATTAGCTCATGTTTAGTATGTTATACAACTTTTGTGTGTGTTTATAGCCATTCATGTGCACAGCTAACATAGTGCTTGTTCATGTAAAATTAGTAATGTTGCAGCCCAGTTATTTAGCCAATCAATGTGTGCTGTTAAGTAATGCAATACTGTATTTGTGTTTATTAGGAGTCAAGTATTTACACTCATACGCTGTATTGTTTTTCTGTTTGTTGCAGAACCACACATTGAACCATACACACATTGAACCATACGTGCATTCACACACACATAGATGATCAGACCATGCATACACAGGACTTCAGGATTACAAGCATCCATAGTTAGCCACAGTGCCTGCATCATAGCAGCCCATGCCTGTATGCCTGTACACTTAAGTGCAACTACTGTAACCGCCTCTTGCTGATGTTCCTGGATTAAAGCTGCCAATCCAAATCTTCGCTCCACTGTTCCTTTGTGTTCTGACCGACTCCCCGAGGGCAAAAAGAGATACTCTATTTGAATCAAACCTATACAGTCCAAACCTAGTCTCTCCAACACTGGTGGTATGTGATCTTGTGTGGTCTTTTTCTCAGGATGGTATGGACATGGGAATAGTGAATGCTGGGAATCTGCCTGTATACGATGATATTGATAAAGAACTGTTGCTACTATGTGAAAACCTGATCTGGAACAAAGACGTCGACGCTACAGAGAAACTTCTGGCCTATGCACAAGTATTTACACAGAAAAATGATGAAACATGATCATTCTTTTGCCTTGATTATGCATCATATTGTGCCATTGTTACTCATGTTGACAGAACAACGTCAAGGGAGGGAAAAAAGTTGTTCAGACAGACAAGTGGAGAGAAAAAAGTGTGGAAGAGAGGCTGGCGTATGCCCTCATCAAGGTATGGCTTCTGTCTGTTTCTTGACCATAAGTTTAATCATCCAACCTTTGATTTCCCCAGTAGTTAATAATGCTTAAAAAGTCCTTTGCTAAAGGTTTACAAGGACATCACACATGAATATTAAAATCCCCCATCAAAAGTATCTAATCATACTTGGGCATGATTTCGGCTAGAAGATTTGAAAGGTCATTAAAAAAGTCTTTATTGTATTTGGGAAATCGGAAAATGACTGCGCACAGCACAAGGGCAGCTTGGCCCACTTCAAACAAGATGACTTCATAGCTGTTGATCAATGTGGCAAATAAATGTCGTTTACGTTTCAAATCGTTCTTAAAAATAGTCACTCGTCATTTACCGGGCATTTTACAATGCAATTGTTATGGGAGTAGTGTGATTGTGCAGCCTGGTGGGGGGGGGGCAAGGAAAGCCTGGTGGACCACCGGGCTAATAAAATGCCGGGAAAAAAGCCTGCCGTGATACATTTGCTCACGTTTATCATACGGTCAGAATGTAATATCGGCCCATGCCTATTTGTATGACGAGCTTTGACTGTTTGTCATCAAAAGTCCAATATGCGCTCCGCGCGGGCGGGGGCATTAAGCTTGATTTATGATTGATTTATGCTTGACGCACCCGTGAGGTCCGCATGGCGTAAGTAAATCGGCAAACGCGCGGCAATGATGTGACGTCATTGTTGGGGAGGAAAAAAAGGAGAGGTCACCGTGAGATGAGGCACTCGAACAGGCTCGCCTCATTTTCACAAAATATTATTTCTACCTCCTCTCGCAGCACTCCTCTGTTTATATATATATATGTGATCATGATGGGAAAAATATGAGCCCCGACGACGAACTTATAAAAGTCCGTGGTACTGACATGCTGGACCGTACGTATTTACTTCCGCAAACACAGCGTTGTGAGTGACGTTGTATCTTCTTCTGCGCATGCGGGTCACTTTGTGGATGCATTACGTCCACACAGCAGACAGACTGAGGTCGCAATTAATAGGTAATGTGAACACTGTGAAAAAAAAATCGGATTTCACCCAAAATCGGAATTGAGCATTAAGACCTGTAGTGTGAACGTAGCCTAAGAGACACATATGTACTGTCAATGAGTAAAATAAATATATGCAGCTATTGTCATGATTTATTTGTTCTACTTTTCTTCTGTAACACTTCGTCCTGCCAGGGAATAGAAACACACGTGGTACAGGATGTAGAAGAATGTCGGACAAATGCGTATCGATACACCCGCCCCCTTCACATAATTGAAGGTCCTTTAATGAATGGAATGAAGGTGGTTGGAGATCTGTTTGGTGCTGGCAAGATGTTCCTGCCACAGGTAGGGTAACTCGTGTTACGTTTGCGCTCCTTTTGTCCAGACAAAGAATTAAACATAACATTTCAAATATGGTCCCTTTAAGAATTGCTCACTGTTTGTGAACCAACATGATTATTCTTACTCTCTTCATTAACTTTGTTTTAACGAATGAACCTTTGCAGGTCATTAAGTCTGCTCGTGTTATGAAGAAGGCAGTGGGCCATCTTATCCCTTTCATGGAGAAAGAGAGAAAGGAGATGATGTCTTTGTCTGGGTCAACTGAAGACACGGTTAGTATCAACATAATATATTTTTTTATTAAAATAAATACAATTGTTTGTGTTCCACTTAAAAATACAGTGGATACAATGGTTCTTAGGCAAGGCAAGGCAGCTTTATTTATGTAGCACATTTCATACACAAGTCAACTCAATGTTCCTCACACAGCATTAAAACACAACAGAAAACATTAAAACATTTAAATCAAAGAAGTACGAGTAGTTTTCTAAACAAAGAAATTAATTATTTAAAAATGCTTAGAAGACATGAGTCAAAAGTATGGAGATAAAGCAAAGTTTTGAACCTGGATTCTGGATTTGAAAGCTTTTACACTCGTGACTGATTTCAACCTGCTTCTGTTGGAAGCTTATTCAATTTGTGTGCAGCATAACAGCTAAATGCAGCTTCACCATGTTCAAATTCAACTTTGAACTCAGAGTTCCACTCATTGACCAAAGTCTGCAGATCTCAGAACCCTACTGGTTTTATATTCAATCACATTTTTCTTAAATTCAGGATCCAAAGGGATTTATAGACCAGTAGCAGCATTTTGAAATCTAGTCTACAGCTGACTGGGAGCCTTTAGAACTGGATTAATATATTCTGATCAGTTTGTTTTGGTTATAGCTGTCCATCCTTCATGTTACCGCCTTTGTTAACAGAATCCTTATCAAGGCACTGTTATTCTGGCTACAGTGAAGGGTGATGTCCATGATATTGGCAAGAACATTGTAAGTGTGGTCCTGGGTTGCAACAACTTCAGGTAAAACTCTTTTTGTTTTGTCCCTAATATGACAAATACATTCTTCACACTAATTCAAAACTTTGACAGGGTTGACCGTGTCTCACCCCATCCTGGCAGCCACCACTTTGTTATCATCATTATTGTTATCATTATCATTATTATTATTACACTTCCGGTGGTGAGGTAGTGCTTGTTCGACATGTGTTTTGCTTTTTGGACACTTTTGTGCACTCTGGATACTGATTAGGGGTTATAGACTTTTAAGTTATCTGTTGACACTGGTTTATGTACTGAAAGACCGCGGCAACTCAAACATGTTGAAATCAAATAGTTAACCTTGAATTTGATAAATCAAACTTCAAAGCAATTCCATTGGAACTCCTTCATACAAAGACTGATTTAAAATAGGTTTTTCGTCTGTTCTCAATAGATAGTCCAAACAGATGTGGTGTTCCTAGAAGCGACGGAGAGAACTGCAGGCAGTCTCTCCAGTGGTATACGCTCCTTGAGGGATCCTAATTTATGCTATAGTAGCTAGCTGGTGGCTAGGCTTACAGATGAGGCTACAACAGCATTGCCGTCTAACAGCATTGGTACCAAGAAGGCTCTTACAGCCAAGGAGGGAGATATTATAGAGGGACTAGACAAAGTGCAATTTCTGCAGAAATTGCATGGGAATGCTGAACGCTGAGTGCTAATAGCTGAATGCTAAGATTTGAATTCATGCGGATTGCGGAATGCTTATGATATTATGTGAACATTACAAATGATTAATTGTAGTGTGAATGATAAATCAAAAAAATAAAAGTTTAACTGCATTCACTCTAAGGAGCTTCAAGCAGGAATTGAACCCAGAATCTTCCTTCCACATGCCAGCGCATTATTGTGAATATTGAAGTATCTTTGCCATTGTATGTAATTGTATTGAGTAATAGAGTGTAATACAAAGCTGAAAACATGGATTAATAAAGAAAAAAAACGTAATCTCAAATATTTATAAAATGGATGTTAAGTTATTGGACAATTCAGAAATTGAAAAAAAAAAAAAAAGGGGGTCCAAGTGGGAATCGAACCCTGATGTTCCATGGAATGCTGTCCCACAATTTTGCATATATTATTGTATCTAGTCGACTATACGTATCTTGATACTGTACATACAGTATTGTGTTGTCAGTCGAGAGTGATTCGTTCAAAAGAAAAGTGACTGAATGGATCACTTAAAGTTATTTGTTCTTTTCTCAATTCAGTTCAGCTCAGCTGTGCGGTGTCAGCTGAAAGTGGAAACAGAAATAGTCTGTCTTTGCGAACGACTAATGAGCAGCCAGTGTCTGGGAGGGACTTGACTGGCCGTACTTCCAGGGCTATTAGCCGTTCACTGATTTATTTGCGTCTTGCGAGGGTGTATGATTCGTTGAACAAATATTTTGAATAATTATTTTAAATGAAGTGATTGTAATGATTCAGTACACTTCAGATCTGTCATGCCCATCAGTAGTACAGTCTTTTAGCATAAACTGCCTTGTTAATGTCATACCATAGCTTCTCAGATTAAAGTCCAGACTTACACCAAACCCTTATTTATTTATTAGCCATTCCGACTTGCTAGAATTGTTCAAATTGTTAGGGTGCTGTGCTTAGTTTTTCCTCACTTGCTAAGGCACATTTCTTGAAACCCACCATTGTTTTCTCCAAACGTAGACACAAACATTTTCTAACTGCTATACTTTATTGAAAACCAACCTATTTTGCTTTAAAATAGACAGTCAGTCAAAATGAAAAAGACTTCTGAAGAGTCATAACATACATCAGAGAATAAATAAAACAATGATCAATTCAACTTTTAATATTTTGTTATTGTTTACGGTACAAATGCATATCCATATTTCATCTGAAATACGTATTTGTTCTCTGTCTTATACAACTTCTTTCTCTTCTGCCTCCTTGACCACCTCATAGTCTTCCTTAAGGTCCTACCAAAAGGGTGACTAATTGAAAAAGTGTGTTCAGGACTCTGAGCAGTCGTTCCAGGCAACAGGGCTTTTTTTTTTTTTTTTAATAAGGGGCAGGACACAAAGGGCGGCAGGGTCTGCCTGCAGGATACATTTGCACATAGACCAGCTTGGATTTGTTTTATTTTTTTTTCTATTCTTTTTTTCCCCCTTTCACACTTATTACAGCAGCCTTTAATATAGAATTGACTAGATCATGACATCCTTTTAATAAACAAAATCACTTTGTATTTAACTCATTCGCTGCCATTGACGGCTATAGACGTCAATTTTTTTTCCACTTTTGTTAATAGTATAAAAACCTAGAATAGTTTTTTTATTGTACATTTAGAACACATACAATTTGCAATTAATCGCGAGTTAACTATTGAAGTCATGTGATTAATTACAATAAAAAAATTAATCGCCTGACACGATTACAAAAAAAAGAACATAAAAATTTTGTTGCGTCAGGCGATTATTTTTTTTAAATTGTAATTAATCGCATGACTTTACTAGTTCACTCACGATTAATCACAAATTTTATATCTGTTCTAAATGTAGAATAAAAAAAATCTAGGTTTTCATACTCTTGTTAACAAAAGTGGGAAAAAAATGTTAAACTAATGGAAATGGTTCAAATGAATTTTTGACATCTATTGCCATCAATGGCAGTGAATTAGTTAATTAGGTTGTCTTTGTGAGCTATGAAAATTTACTTTGCACCATGCTGAAACGTGACATATGGTTATTATTAACCTGTGAACAGCCATCAAATTCCTGTGAGTCTATAAATAATTTAACATAATTTGGATTCAAATCATTTATATGCTATTTGTATTTCAGGGTGGTTGACTTAGGTGTGATGGTTCCTTGTGATAAGATTCTCAGAGAGGCCATCCAACAAAAAGCAGGTACAATCAGCAAATACATACATTTCACTTCATGTTGAGAATCTATTCCCATCTTTCTTTTGAGGTCTCCGTCTGTCATATACAAGAAAATAATTAGTGTAGATGTAATTTTGAGTTTTGTTGTTTTTTAACTTGTCCTGTTAGTCATGTATTTTGGTGGATCTCTATGCCTTTTTATGCCAAAACAATTTTGCTCTGAGTTTGTTATACTCCCTCAGTTGCACTTTGCATTAAAATAATTAACTATAACAAGCTTTGAGGTTTGAGAAGTGTACTTTCAAGTGAACTTTCAAAAAGTAATCTTACATTTGAATTTGTGCAGATATTATTGGTTTGTCTGGTCTGATCACCCCTTCTCTTGATGAGATGATCTATGTGGCTAAAGAGATGGAGAGACTGGGAATGGCAACACCATTGCTGATTGGCGGAGCTACCACATCAAAGTAATACAATCACTCTGCAGTAGGCATGTAACAATAGCGGCAATATCGTGATATTAAATATATCGTGATATTAAAAGTACCACAATATCTTCGCTGTCATGTCACAATATTAAAAGCAGCACAACCATTAAATATGTCTAGTTATATTCCATTTTTGCAGTTCTAGCACCCTCTGGTGGTTAGTTTAATAGTGCAATTTAATTTTAATTAGTAATGTTTAGGCCACTAAATCAGTCATATCAGCAAATATTTTTCAACAATGCCATCAAAACTCCCCAAAACAAAACATTAGTTTTGGCCCGCTTCAGCCAAACACAACTTGTGAACTACATAGACCATGATGCTTCGTGCCGCTGAGCCAATAGGAGCTCATGACAACGACATTGCCAGGCCTACTTCTCTTTCGTCAAACACAATATTGTGCTTTTTTTCCCTCAATATGAGCTGTTGTTAAATTAAATTAATTCATTTTTTTATAATATCGTGAGTTTTTACACATTATTTTGAGCTTTTTTTGTATCGCCAACCTCCCCACAATATCGTGATAATTCTCGTACCGTGAGGTGCATATTGTGGTATTTATCGTAGCGTGATTTTTGGATATTGTTACATCCCTACTGCGCAGTGTCTTCTCTTTCATTGGCCACGTTTGTATTAGTTTGTTTCTCGTTTGATAGGACTCACACAGCAGTGAAGATTGCCCCGCGGTACACCTCTCCTGTTATCCATGTTCTGGATGCCTCCCGTAGTGTGGTGGTGGTAAGGATGTCTACAGTAGCACAAACAAAGCCCAATGCATATTTTTCTCAGATATATAAAATATATAAAGGTGTGTGACTGAGGCAATTCACACCAGCATGATCCATGTCTGCCAGTACGCTGTAAAAAAAAATCTTGAAAAAACCTAGTAAAGTTTTTTTCACTCAAAAATTCGTACATTTTACAAGGAGAGTTTTGAGTACATTTTACCAGTTTATTTAACAAATAAAAAAAAGGCTCTTAACTCTTTGACTGCCAGACGTTTTCAGAAAAGGGATGCCAGTGCCAGCCGATTTAAGCATTTTGACTGATCTTTCAAGGTCCACAGAAAATGTTCTGTTTGGACTATGGAAACACACGTACTACCAAATGAAAGATTGGACTTTCATCTTTCATCAGAAAAAAAGAGTTTGTTTCTACCTTATTCCGTTCTTTAGTAATCAACAATAGAAAATGGTTAGTTTGACCCAATTTCGCCTGTTTTGGACCAAAATACGGAGAAATCAAGCTTTTAGTGAAACGATATTATTTCATGCATTCTAGTGAATTTTACACTTCTTTTTGTCCATGAATGATGCCACAAACACCTAAATAGTGCTTTACTTCTATAAAACACTACCACCAAGAATGAAAAAGTGTTTTTTGATAGCAAAATACGTTTATTTACATTCAACAGTGTAACAATTTGACAACAATTTGGCAAACTATTTACAAATGTGTGCAACTGTGGTGCTATTTACAAATATGTGGATGTTTCAACGACAGTTTTTCTTTTTGTAACACTCTCCTGCGTGCAAGGAGACGCAACAGCATTTGCACAACAGATTGCCTCTTCGCGTGCGCCACTTTCTTGCAGGCCGTTTTTTTCCGGGGAATAGCAAGTATATACTGCAGTGTGTCATCAAGTCTAATATCAGGATCATGCTACGGTTTCGTTACGTCTCGCTTCCCCGTGTCCTTCAGTTGCTATACCGGGTGGTAGGAGATGTTCTGATCCATTTTATCCACTCCATTCATGGTGGCATCGTAGTCCAGAAACAGTGTCTTCTCCGTGATCAGACTGTACCCGCTCCTCCGATGAATATGCATTGGACTCGGGGTACTCTTCATTGTCCGATCGAATGTCCGCTTGTGCAGCTCCGCGTTTTCCGGCGTTAGCAGCGCTAGCCGGTGAGGCTTTATGACGAGAGAATAACGGCCGCGTCAATGCTTCCAACTCCGGCGTCAACCTCGGGAGTGACCATCATCATCATCATCAATGTGCATTGGTCGATGCTTTTCGACTACTCTCCATCGTCCGATCGAATGTCCGCTTGTGCAGAAGTACCCGGCCGGCTATTGTGCGCGTTTTCCGGCCTTAGCAGCGCTAGCCGCGCTAGCCGCGCTTAGCCGGTGAGGCTTACTACGTGATCGTAAACACGTCCAGGCTTCCAACTTTGGCGTCAAACTCGGAGTCATCATCATCATCATCATCAATCTGCATTGGTCGATGCCAACTCTCCATCGCCCGATCGAATGTCCGCTTGTGCAGAAGTACCCGGCCGGCTATTGTGCGCGTTTTCCGGCCTTAGCAGCGCTAGCCGCGCTAGCCGCGCTTAGCCGGTGAGGCTTACTACGTGATAGTAACAGTCGCGCCAAAGCTTCCAACTTTGGCGTAGAGCTCGGAGTCATCATCATCGTCGACATCAATGCGCTTTTTAGTATTGATTGATGCTTTCCGTCTTTGAAAAAAATGCTCAAGCGTGAGCTGCTTGTAACCGGTTGCTTGGTCAAGCCATTGTGGCTTGGATCAGCCATTGTCTCCTCAACACTCTAGCTCCGCCTCACGTCTTCTACTGACGCCCACGGTGGGCGGCCCATCCAACCTTGTGCAAAGAGAGTCATCGCTGCCCTCTAGGGGCCAAAACGAGTCTTTGACTAATCATATCTGCCTGATACTTTCAGCACAGCTGCCCAAGGCTTTCCTGCACCCGTTTTTGAAAAAAAAAAAAAGAAACATAGGGGACGTCTTTTAACGTCCTCGGCGCCCTTCCCTAGGTTTATGCTAAACGTTTTATAACGTTTATGGCAGTCAAAGAGTTAAGGGTTGAGGAACATACCCACGGAATGGTCTACCACCTGAGCCGCCATGCCTGCTGTGTGTTAGTATATTGCTGGTGTCAGGTGGAATCCTTGTACCTCCAAGAGCATTTTTGGTCTCATTTTGGACACAGCAGCAATGCAGAATAATGGCAAACAAGAGTGGCATAGCACAGGTTGAGTGTCTCCTAAGCTGAAGTTCATGAATTTGTTCCTCAATGCTTGATTAACTTTTTAAAATAAACTGGTAAAATGTACTCAATACTCTCCTTGTAAAATTTGCTTAGAATTTGCTAGTAACTATCACTCCCTATTTTTTACAGTGTATGAAGAATTTTTTTTGTGTTGACCACACATTTTTATTAAAACATTTTTGGGTAATGCGAAGTAACAGAAATTTTTTCTTCATTGTGTGCCAGTGTTCTCAGCTTTTGGATGATAGGTCGAAAGAAGACTACTTTGAAGACATAAAAGAGGAATATGAAGAGATAAGACAGGAGCATTATGACTCCATGAGGGTATGGCAAAGCGTACCGGTACACTTACATGATTTTTCCTATAATTGTAGTCATTTTCCATTTCACATTACATATTAACTCATTCAAACCCAAAAACGTACAAATACGGTTTTTAATACTTTGTCCTGCGCTCCCCAAAACGTACTTATACGTTTTTTATATATTTTTTATTTTTTTTAATGCTAGCGCATACAGAAGGCTTTGATACAGCTTCTGACATGAAAAGGACTCATAAAGCAATGGTAGTTATTTAAAAAAAAAACGGCCAGTAGGTGGCAGCAGAGTATAAGAGATCAGCCATGGCCATCTTGCAACAAGTTCTTTTTCCCAGTGTTTTCAACAAGTTTGTGAATAATGAACAAATTTAGCTATTTTCTAATTCTAATTGCTGCAAAAGAGAAACAGATACAAATATACTTTTTTTTTCCTGATGAAAGAAGAGACTAAACGTTCTTTTGTTAGATTCCATGTTTTTATAGCAATAGAACACAATATTCTGTGGATCTTGCAAAATCAGTCAAAATCCGGTAAAAAAAAAAGAAGCTGGGAGCGAAAGGGGTTGCTTCAGTGAAAATAGCTAGGAGTGAATGAGTTAATACTGCACTGTGATGTACTTTGTCTTTAGATAATGGAACTGGCTTGCCTCTCGCAATGTCCATTTTTCTTTTTCTTTTCAGGATCGTCGTTATCTGTCTCTGTCCCAGGCTAGAGAAAAAGCACTACATATTGACTGGCTATCGGCACCTAAGCCGGGTAAATTGTCTTGAGTTTTTCTATTTATACATTATCTGTCATAGCATTCAGTAATTTGGCACATTTTTTGATGAAAAAAGGAGTGTGGCTGCATATATAGCCTCACCTGAAACTAATACAGTGGTGCCTTGAGATTAGTGCTGTCAAAGTTAAAGCGCTAACTAAATTGATTAATCACAAAAAAATATTGCATTAATCATGTAATAACACAGACTAATCACACTATTAATGTTGACACCAGATTATCCTTTAGATTGACAGCAAATGGTTACGTTAAAGTTAGCATAAGTTATTTTATGTTACTTTCTTATATTTATTTATTTTTGTTTATTTAAATGTTAAACAAACTACCAAAAAAAGGATTGAGATTTGCACACTTGGATATTTGTAGTTTAAGAAATAAGATTGACGAAATAAGTACTATTCTGCATAAAAATGATATACATATAATGACTATTTCTGATACACACTTGGATAACACAATAGCCGATTCAGAAGTATCAATACAAATGTACAATATATATAGACTGGACAGAAATAGATTTGGAAGTGGTATTGCTTTTTTTCTGAAAAATAATATTCTAGCAAAAATCGGGAGAGATTTGTGTGTTGATGCTATTGAGACCTTATGGCTTCAAATTCACATTCCACATCACAAACCCTTATTGATCGGTTGTTGTTATAGGCCACCTTCAAATTTTTAGCAATTAAACAACAAATGCAACATGATGCAGAACGCAACAGATAAAAATCAGGAAATATACAGTGCTGCTCAAAAGTTTGTGAACCCTGCAGGCCAGATTTTTTGTATAAAATATTAAAATAACCTTATTAAATGTTTAGTCATACCCAAATCTACAATCCTGACATTGAAAATAATGGACCTGAACAAAAAGAATGATAATATTGTCATTCATTATTGAGCAAAAGTTGTTGATTTAAGAAAAACTCAGATTTAATGGGTGCAAAAGTATGTGCACCTCTCACTTAATCGGACATTGCACCTCCTTTTGCAATGAGAACTTCATCCAAACTCTTTAGCAATTTATCAGTTTTCACATCTACTTTGGGGGAAATTTTGCTACTCTTCTTTGCAAAATGCACCCAATTGAGAGAGGTTGGATGGGCGTCTAGCATAAACTGCCCGCTTCAGGTCCCGTCCAAAATTATTTTAGTTAACTAAAACTAACAAAAAAACTAAAACTAAAATTAAAAAAACTATTTTGTTAACGAAATAAAATAAAAATGAAAATGCTTAAAAAAAAAACGAAAACTAACTGAAACTACATTTTATGTTTACAAAACTAACTAAAACTAACTATAATTATAGCAAAAATGTCCTTTGATTTAGTCTTTGGTAATAAATTTAATGCATGAGCCTTTGGGGATGATTTTAAATGTGATTTTAGGTAGATTTATTTGGATATTAACCCGGAATAAGGACATTTGAAAGTGTGTCACACAAAAGTGACGTCATCTAGCAGCAGCCAATAGAAAAGCACCTTCAGACGACGTTGCTCCCTTGGTGTTTTTTTAAATATTGCGCACAAGTAATACACATAAAAAATAAAAATAAATAAATAAAACTAATACTGAAACTAACTAAAACTAAGCATTTATGAAAAAACTAAAACTAATAAAAACTAACAGAACCACCTTGAAAACTAATTTAAACTAACTACATTTAAAAACCAAAACTCAAAACGAAATAAAAACTAACTAAAATGAAAAATTCCACAACTATAATAACCCCGGTCCCGCCACAGTATTTTGAAAGAATTTAAATCAGGATTTTGACTGGGCACATCCAGAACATGAATCTTGTTGTTCTTCAGCCATTCCTTGGTTGTATTGCTGGAATGCTTTGGATTATTGTCATGTTGCATGATCTATCTTCTATCAGGCTGTAACTTCACAAAGGTCGGCTTCAGGTTATGTTCCAGGATTTCACAATATTCCTCTGAATTCATGATTCCTTGGATTATGTGGAGTTGTCCAGGTCCTGAGGATCAAAAACTAGCCCAGAATTTAACATTCTCACCTCCATGCTTCACTCTAGGGAGAAGGTTCTTTTGCTGGTATGCAGTGTTGACTTTTCACCAAACATGACTGTTTTATTTGTGACCAAACAGTTCAATTTTGGACTCATCTGTCCAAAGAAAGGACTTCCAAAAAGCTTCAGATATGTCCAAGTACTCGCTGGCAAAACTGAGATTGGCAGCTTTGATCTTTTTTGTGAGCAGAGACTTTTCTTCTGATTGTTGAATCATGCACATGTCTCCCAGATGCAGCAAAAAGGTCTACAAATCCCTTTATGTATTATCATTTGTCTTGTGGGTCTTACTGATATTTTTAGAAGGTCATCCACTTCTAGCCTGGTTTGTAGTAATTTTCAGTGTTCTCTAGTTGCAGATGATCTGCTTTACAGTGGAATGATGAAGCTCTTCTTTTTTTTTTAGATGACTTTATAGCTTTCCCCAGACAAACCAGTGTCTGTGCCAGTTGGATTTAGTGATCACAATATTATTGCAATAACAATCAAAACAAAAGTTCCCAAATCTGGAACTAAATTCATATTAAAAAGAATTTATGAAATATTTTCTGAAACAGACTTCATGAATGATGTACAAAATGTAAATTGGCACGATGTTCTGGATTATATGCATGCACAGCCTGCCTTAGTTGCTTTTATGACATTATTTTCTGAGATCTGTGATAAACATGCTCCAATTAAAAAGTTGTCCATTCGATCAGTTAGGACCCCCTAGATAGATAATGAATTGCGATGCAGTATGAAACGGAGAGATTTGCTGAAAAAAAGCTATTGTATCAAATAATGCAGGGGATTGGCAAGCTTTTAGGTCATGGAGGAACAAAGTCAATAAAATAAATGGACAAAAGGAAAAAAAATTATCAATCCAAAATCATAGATTGCAAAAATAAAAGTAAATAATTATGGAAAACACTTAAAGTAGTTATAGGTATGGATAAAGTAAATAAAACACCTGGGTTTCTGGAAATTGATAGTGAATATATTACTACGTTTGAAATGGCAAACAATTTTAATAATTATTTCATTAGCAAAGTAAATAACATAAGAATGCATATGACGACTGGGCCCAGTAATCTTTCAGATTATATCATTAAAAAGAAATGATGGTGGATAAGGATTGTTGCTTTGAATTCAAAATGGTTAATATGGATGACCTTGAAAAACTGATTTTATAATTAAAATGTGATAAACCCTGTGGTATGATAATTTAGATGGAATATTATTGCTGCCAGAACTGTGGTGGAGCCAATTTTTGATATATTTACATTATGCTTTCATGAATGTGTGTTTCCGCAGTAATGGAAGACAGCAAAGGTAATTCCTCTACTTAAAAACAATAGAGAGCAGTTTTCAGGACCTAACAGTAGACCAATAAGTATTCTACCCGTTTTGAGTAAAATCTTCGAGGGAATGTTATTTAAGCAGATTCAGCAGTATTTCGAAAATAACAGAATTAATTCTGATTTCCAACATGCTTATAAGGCAGGATTTTCCACATGTACTGCACTGACATCTCTCACTGATAACTGGTTAAATATATTGATAAGAAATTAATAGTAGGCACTGTACTGTTAGATTTTAGTGCAGCTTTTGATATATATGCTTGTAGGTTAAATTATACAGTGGTAAACCTTATAGAAAGTTATTTGGCAAACAGAAAACAATGTGTATTGTTTAATGGCACACAGTCAAACATTGTCACACTTAAAACTGGTATTTCACAAGGTAGGGGCCTCTCCTTTATTCCTTCTTTGCTAATGATATGCCATTCATACTAACAAAAAATGCAGGTGTAATGATGTATGTAGATGATACCACCATGTATGTCGCTGCAGAAAATATTGGCACTGTAAATGGCTTGCTTCAAGATGAACTGGTGCAAGTTTCTAATTTGGGTCAATGAAAATAAGTTAAAAGTTCATGTTTTGAAGCCAAAGTGTATTGTTTTTGGTACCAAACATGCCATAAGACTGAATCCTAGGCTATGTCTGTCTATGAATGGAGCTGTCTTAGAACAGGTGAGAAAATCCAAACTGTTGGGAGTTACTGTTGATGAAACTTTATCTTGGTCTTCTCATATCAATGACATTGTGTCTAAAATGAGCAGAAATATCTCAAATATTAGGAGGAGTACCTACTTGTTAAATGAAACTATACTTAAATTGTTAAATAAATCTTTAGTCTTGTCTCATTTGGACTATTGCCCAACAGTTTGGTCTAGTGCATAGGTGTCAAACTATGGTCCTGGAAGGCCGCAGTCCTGCAAGTTTTGAATGTTTCCGTTCTCCAACACAGCTGATATATGATCAGCTCATCAGCAAGCTCTGCATAAGCCTGATAACAATCCTGCTGATTGGTATAAACTTGTGTTGGAAGAGGGAAACCTCCAAAACCTGCAGGACTGCGGCCCTCGAGGACCGGAGTTTGACAGCTATGGTCTAGTGCATCAAAACAACATCTTACAAAGCTTCAAATTATTCAGAAGAGCGGCTCGTTTGGCCCTCAGTTGTTCAATTAGATGCAGTGTTGACAGCATGCATGTTAGACTGTCTTGGATGATGGCTGTCTTGGATGATGGTGGATGATAGACTGGCATGTCGACTAATTTTGTTTTTAAGAAATATCTACATTTCGGGGTAAAAGTTGTTTTCACAACTGCCATCAGTCACTTAAAGGCATAACTATGACACCAGACAGGCCCTGGGTAATCACTTCACCATGCCTATACCCAGAACTAATGCACTTAAAAGAACAGTTCTGTATAGAGCAATTTCATACTGGAACCATCTTACCCCATACCTGCTTGTATTGGTTAAAAGGTTAAGTTTTAAAAGCAAAAAAAAAAAAAAAAAAAAGCAATAATTGGAAAATAAATTATGAATGATGTTAGATAACTTTGTATATAAATGAATTATGTGATGAAATGTGAAAAATGGTAGTACAGTGTGATTCTAGGATGTTAGCTGCAGGATCCTTTCTGTTTGTTTGTTTTATTTTGTGTATGCACTTGGGAATGTTTAGTTAAATGCAATGCTTCAAATGCAACTGGTATTGAGGATAACAATTATTTTCATTTATCGTTCAGTGTGTCCTCAGTTTTTTGGCACCCGTGTGTTTGATCAGTACGACCTGACCAAACTGGTTGATTTCATTGATTGGAAGCCTTTTTTTGACGTCTGGCAGCTCAGGGGGAAATATCCTAATCGAGGTTACCCTAAGATCTTCAATGACAAGACAGTTGGTATGTATTCATATTTCGTTAGGTTATTCTCTTCCTGATGATTCTAACATGTATTTTTCAATATAGGATAGGGCTGCTTGATTATTGAAAAAATATTAATCACCATTATTCCGGTAATAATCGAAATCACGATTATTCAAACGATCGTATATTTTTGGGTACAAAACAAGAAAATGTTTAAACATGTAAAAAATACTACGTTTTTTATTATATTTTTTAAGTTCCAAATAAAATTATTTGAAACACTGATCATGAAAGTTCCTTTTGGACCAAACAAAATTTATAAAATTAGTTTTTAAGATAACAAAAAAGGTACAAATGTATAAATTCAAGCATGGTTTCATTGTAACAATCATTGAAACAAATATCGTGCATTTGAGTTACATTGCTGTACACTTACAAATTGCCGTAGAGCTTTTGTAACATTTAAATAATTAAAATTAATAATCTTTTTTTCTAATCGTGGAGTGTAATAATTGTAATTGTTCAATTACAATTTCAATTTTCTATTAATTGCACAGCCCTAATATAGGATATGTCAAACTATAAATGATGCCGATTTGAACTTGTTTTATCTCATAAATAATTGGTCCTAACAAGCAAATAATGAACCCTTGCAGGATTGGAGGCACGTAAAGTTTTCGATGATGCCCAGCGGCTGCTTAACCAAATGATTGAAAACTTAAGTGTGACGGGGCGAGGACTGGTTGGGTTCTGGCAGGCCCAGAGTAATGGTGATGACATCAATGTGTACAATCATGACGATACAGTGCACAGAGATTCCAAGCCAATCTCAGTATTGCACGGTTTACGGCAGCAGGTGAGAGAAAATATTCATATGGTCTTGTCAACATTAGGTCGACAAAAAGTGCTTTTGAAGATAGACAAACCTATATATTTATCTGCTTCAGGTGGAAAAGGACGTTGCACATTCAGAGCCCTACCTGTGCTTGGCTGACTTTGTTGCACCCATAGGTAGCGGCCTAGCTGACTACATTGGAATATTTGCTGTGGGAATATTTGGTGCCGAGGAAATGAGTCATCAGTTCCAGGCTGAGGGTGATGACTACAGCAGTATTATGGTCAAAGCATTGGCTGACCGACTGGCAGAGGTGCAGGACGGACCCTATTGCTCATCACTGCAGTGTATTTAAGTGACTCCATTTGGCATTTCTTGTAATGCTTTTACAGGCTCAGTTAAAAAAATTTGCAAATTAAATTTTGCATTTTAATTATAGGCGATAAATAAATTCATGAAATGCTTGCAATAGTCAAAGTCTGTTATATTATGGAGGACCAAATCTGCCCAAAAAACTAAATAAATGACTAAATAAATTAAGAAAAGGGAAAATATAAATGGAAATAAAAACAACAACAACAAAAAATACATATATCCCTAAATAAATAATTAATATAAAATAAAATATATATATATAAAAACCAGCATTCAAAAAATAAATAATAATACAAAATAATATAAAAATAAATAAATAAATATAATTAAATATCAATAAATAAATAAAAACGCTCTTCTCTCACATTTATTTATTTCATGCTGCAAACGCTCTGTCAGGTCGAATGTTATTCAAAAGATGGGGCGGTCCTAAGTGTGTCTTGGGGTTGGACTCCGCCATTGCAAACTGCCTTTAAATGGTCGAGTGACCTGACAGAGTGTCTGCAGCATGAAATAAATAAATGTGAGAGCAGAGCGTCTTTATTTATTGATTGATATTTATTTCTATATACAGTGGTACCTCGGAGTTTGAACATAATTCGTCAGAATTGTTCAACCTCCGAAAAAATTTTCCCCATAAGAAATAATGTAAATGCAATGAATCCGTTCCCAAGCTCCAAAAACAGAAAATTATTATTGTAATTTCTATTAATGTTTTTTTACATTTACACCATGTACAGTATTTAAACAATAAAAAACATCTTACCTTTTTTGTTGTGGTGTGCTGGCATCAGTGGATGATAAATGCTATGTTAATGCATGCTTTAGTTCAGTGCTGAGTTTGTGTATTTTACATTAGGCATATTGTTAGACTACTAAGCAGTCCTTGCGTGCGTTGTTTAATGTTAGGCACGTTGTTGAAGAGCTAAGGGGGTTCCTCTTGCCAGTATTTACAGAAGTAGTCACGGTAGTTACAACTGCGCAATAATCTCCTTCCTAATTCCACTGTGGTTTGTAGCACTGTATGTTTTTCTTTGCTGCCACTGGCACTGTTGTCTTTCTTTGGGCCCATTGCGAAGAAAAATGTTGTGGAAAAATCAAAATGCACTCGCGAGTACGGAGCACCTCCGGGAGTATTCAGGATCTGACTGGAAATGAGCTGTTCATTGTCTTAACTACTGCAACGTGAGCATTCGGCATTGCTCGGCTTCGCTCTGCTTCACTCGGCTACCCGTTTTCAAGGTACGTTCGACTTAGCTTGCTTTGCTTGGGTGTTCAAACTCCGAAAATGAGTTCAAACTCCGAGGCATTTTTTACTCAGATTTTCTGGTTGAAGTCCGATTCGTACGAGTTCCGATACGTTCAAACTCCGAGTTTCCACTGTATTTATTTTTGTATTTAGTTTGACATTTATTTTTATATTTTGAATCTTTTTTATTTTTACTTTTATTCATCTATATATATATATATATATATATATATATATATATATATACATACATACATACATATATATTTACATATATATATGTATTTATATATATATTATATGAATATATACATATATATATATTTATATATATATATATATATTATATACATATATATTTATATATATATATATATATTATACATATGTATGTATATGTGTGTATATATATATTTATATATATATATATATATATAATTTTATATCCATTTTTATTTTCACTTTTATTCATTTATTTAGTCATGTATTTATTTTAAATTTTGGCAGCTTTGGTCCTCCATATTAGATGTCTACAACTGGTCAGACTATTCAGTTAAACTTGAATAATACTATCTGTTAGACTGATCCGTGAAAATTACTATTGACAGATAGAATTTTTGCTTTGCGTTGTCCACCCAATTATCTGTTAGCACAAGCTGCAAAGCTGGACTTCATTTAAGTATGGTACAGATTTTTTTATTTCCAGTGTCAAGTTTCATAAAAAAAAATCTTGACTGGTACAGCACAATTTTCATGCGGGGTACCAGTCTGAGTAGTATTGTACTAAACTGGTGTACAATTTGATTAGATTTTAATTTAAGATTTAAATGGTAAAAAGGCAAGATGGTATGGAGGAAGGGTGCTCTTAGCACATCTGCCTCACAGTTCAGAGGTCCAGGGTTCAAATTTTGAGCTCCAGCTCTCCTGTGTGGGGTTTGCCTGTTTTCTTCAGGTACTCCGGTTTCCTCCCACGTTCCAGTCAATAACAATACACTCTGAGAGCACCTTTAGAGTAATGTACAGCAAGTGGAACTTGACCTTGTTGGTATTTTCCCCAGGCATTTGCGGAGGAGCTACATGTTCGTGTGCGCAGAGAACTGTGGGGCTATTGTGGCGATGAATCTCTACAGACCTCCGACCTCCACAGGGTTCGTTATCAGGGTATCAGACCAGCTGCAGGCTACCCAAGCCAGCCTGATCACACTGAGAAGATTGTAATGTGGAACCTTGCTGGTATACAGGAGAGCATTGGTAAGATTATGCAATTTTCATCACTATGGGGTAGATGCAACGGACCTCCGACCTCCGGGTTTTACACATCAGCGCCGTTTCCGGACACGTTCCAACACTCACACCCCCACTCCTGCGCCCCCCAACCGCGCGCTCCCGCTCATTGGCGGGAGGGTGTCTCGGCTATCTGAAATGCTTCGGACACTGAGACAGACACTACACACTCGCAGCCTCGCACCCGTCGACGGAAACGTGCAACCGAGGGGCAAAAAGACGGAAGCGCAAGTACTGGGACGCGGCCCACACGTCGCAAATCAGAAACGGAAACAAAGTTGATCGGTGAAAACCCGTAAATCGGAAGTACCGCCTTTTCCGTGGCATATAGTCCATAGATGGATGCCAGGATTGTTCTTGAAACCCCCCACCCCCCACCGAAACAACAGTCAAGACAGATTTTAGATGTACAGTGGTGCCACTTTTTTTTATTTTTAAGACAACAGATAAGTTCGCTTCAGACTCCCACCACTAGATTGCCAGCAAAAAAAAGGAGTAAAATGTACAATGTGTCTCTAAAAAAAATATATATATTTTTTTGCTTTGTTTTACATATTTTCAACTAAAACAAATTATTTCCATAGTATATAGTTAATACAGCGCTTTCACTCTACCGCTTGCGCTGTCACTCTTTTTCTTTTCTTTGTCATACTCGCAATGCATTGTGGTCTATATCAACTGGTTGAGTGACCATCGTTGTTCACTGCTTTTCAAAGTGCATTCATGGCTAATTCTGAATGCACTACATTTTCTCTTTTTTTGGACATTAAAACACCCCTACAAAATGGTGTGACTTGTGCACTATATGGAAAGTAGTGTGCACATTCGAAGCAGGTACATGCATTCCGTTACTCCCTAAGCCTGGCCATAGAGAATTTTTGTGTGCAGGATTCAGGTCAGGTTTATTTTGTTATCGGTCCATTAAAGTGATACTTGACTCAGTGAGCCATTTTCAGCATCCATCCATCATCTACCGCTACGTAGTCTCTCCAGCGTGTCCTGGGTCGTCCCCGGGGCCTCCCGCCGGTGGGACATGCCCGGAACACCTCCCCAGGGAGGCGTCCAGGAGGCATCCGAACCAGATGCTCGAGCCACCTCAACTGGTTCCTCTCAACGCGGAGGAGTAGCGGCTCTACACTGTCCCGGATGACCGAGCTTCTCACCCTACCTCTAAGGGAGAGCCCGGATACCCTGCGGAGGAAACTCATTTCGGCCGCTTGTATCCGGGGTCTTGTTCTTTCGGTCACGACCCACAGCTCGTGACCACAGGTGAGGGCAGGAACGTAGATCGACCGGTAAATCGAGAGCTTTGCCTTTCGGCTCAGCTCCTTCTTTTACCACAACGGACCGATACAGCGTCCGCATCACTGCAGACGCTGCACCGATCCGCCTGTCGATCTCCCGCTCCAACCTACCCTCACTCGTGAACAAGACCCCAAGATACTTGAACTCCTCCACTTGGGGCAGGATCTCATCCCCGACCCGGAGAGGGCACTCCACCCTTTTCCGACTAAGGACCATGGTCTCGGATTTGGAGGTCCTGATCTTCATCCCAACTGCTTCACGCTCGGCCGCGAACCGCTCCAGTGAGAGTTGGAGATCACGGCTTGAAGAAGCCAGCAGGACCACATCATCTGCAAAAAGCAGAGATGCAATGTTGAGGCCACCAAACCGGACACCCTCAACGCCTCAGCTACGCCTAGAAATTCTGTCCATAAAAGTTATGAACAGAATAGGTGACAAAGGGCAACCTTGGCGGAGTCCAACCCTCACAGGAAACAAATTTGACTTACTGCCGGCAATGCGGACGAAACTCTGACATAGGTCGTACAGGGACCGAATAGCCCGTATCAGGGGGCTCGGTACCCCATACTCCCGAAGCACCCCCCACAGGACTCCCTGAGGGACAAGGTCAAACGCCTTCTCCATGTCCACAAAGCACATGTGGACTGGTTGGGCGAACTCCCACGAACCCCCTGCCGAAGATGTAGAGCTGGTCCACTGTTCCGCGGCCGGGACGAAAACCACACTGCTCCTCCTGAATCCGAGATTCGACTTCCCGACTGACCCTCCTCTCCAGCACCCCTGAATAGACCTTACCTGGGAGGCTGAGGAGTGTGATCCTTCTAAAGTTGGAACACACCCTCCGGTCCCCCTTCTTAAAAAGGGGGACCACCACCCCGGTCTGCCAATCCAGAGGCACTGTTTCGATGTCCACGCGATGTTGTAGAGGCGTGTCAACCACGAAAGCCCCACAACATCCAGAGCCTTTAGGAACTCCGGGCGGATCTCATCCACCCCCGGGGCCCTGCCACCGAGGAGCTTTCCAACCACCTCAGTGACTTCGACCCCAGAGATAGGGGAGCCCACCTCAGAGTCCCCAGACCCTGCTTCCTCAAAGGAAGGCGTGTCTGTGTAATTGAGGAGGTCTTCGAAGTATTCTCCCCACCGATTCACGACGTCCCGAGTTGAGGTCAGCAGCACTCCATCTCCACTATACACAGTGTTAATGGCGCAATGCTTTCCTCTCCTGAGACGCCGCATGGTGGACCAGAATTTCTTCGAAGCCGTCCGGAAGTCGTTTTCTATGGCCTCACTGAACTCCTCCCATGTCCAAGTTTTTGCCTCAGCGACCGCCGAAGCCGCATTCTGCTTGGCCAGCCGGTACCTGTCAGCAGCCTCCGGAGTCCCACAGGCTAAAAAGGCCCAATAGGACTCCTTCTTCAGCTTGACGGCATCCCTTACCGCTGGTGTCCACCAGCGGGTTCCAGGATTGCCGCCACGACAGGCACCAATCACCTTACGGCCACAACTCCGATCGGCCGCCTCAACAATGGAAGCGCGGAACATGGTCCACTCGGACTCAATGTCCCCCGCTTCCCTCGGGACAAGGGAGAAGTACTGCCGGATGTGGGTGTTGAAACTCTTTCTGACAGGGGATTCTGCCAGATGTTCCCAGCATACCCTCACAATACGTTTGCGTCTGCCCGGTCGGACCAGCATCTTACCCCGCCATCGGAGCCAACACACCACCAGGTGGTGATCAGTTGACAGCTCCGCCCCTCTCTTAACCCGAGTGTCCAACACATACGGCCGCAAATCCGATGACACGACAACAAAGCCGATCATCGAACTGCAGCCTAGGGTGTCCTGGTGCCAAGTGCACATATGGACACCCTTGTGTTTGAACATGGTGTTCGTTATGGTCAGTCCGTGGCGAGCACAGAAGTCCAATAACAAAACACCGCTCGGGTTTTGATCGGGGTGGCCGTTCCTCCCAATCACGCCCTTCCAGATCTCACTGTCGATCGTCTTCGAACCTCCGACTTTCGTTCTTGATTAATGAAAACATTCTTGGCAAATGCTTTCGCCCTGGCCCGTCTTGCGGCAGTCCAAGAATTTCACCTCTAGCGGCGCAATACGAATGCCCCCGGCCGTCCCTCATTACCCACGTGAGCGTTGAATTCCCCCAGCAGAACGAGGGAGTCCCCAGGTGGAGCGCTCTCCAGCACACCCTCCAAGGACTCCAGAAAGGGTAGGTACTCTGTGCTGCTGTTCGGTGCTTAAGCACAATCAACAGTCAGGACCCGTCCCCCCACCCGAAGGCGGAGGGAGTACAGGCGCCTAGCCGGGGGGCAATGAGTATGCCCACACCTGCTCTGCGCCTCTCACCGTGGGCAACTCCAGAGTGGAAGAGAGTCCAGCCCCTCTCAAGAGGATTGGTACCAGAACCCAAGCCGTGTGTGGAGGCGAGTCCGACTAGATCTAGTCGGAACTTCTCAGCCTCGCACACCAGCTCGGGCTCCTTCTCTGCCAGAAAGGTGACATTCCATGTCCCCAGAGCTAGCTTCAGTAGCTGGGGGTCGGACCGCCAAGGCCCCCGCCTTTGGCTGCCACCCAACCCACTGCGCACCCGACCCCTTTGGCCCCTTCCACCGGTGGTGAGCCCATGGGAAGGGGGACCCACGTTGCCTTTTCGGGCTGTGTGCCCCATGGGTATAGGCCCGGCCACCAGACGCTCGCCTTCGAACCCCACCTCCAGGCCAGGCTCCAGAGGGGGGCCCGGTGACCCGCGTCCGGGCAAGGGAAACGAAGATCCAAAGTAAACAGTTAAAACTCACTCCCAGCCATTTTCACTAGCGCTGTCAAACGATTAAATTTTTTATTCAGATTAATCACATTTTAGAATTTTGATTAATCATGATTAATCACTTTATAAAATAAAAGGCTTTTTTATCAATACATTTTTGCCGCCAAATTGGAAGAGCACCGGTTATGTGTTAATTATTTTGACATTTAATGTTATGAAGACGCGACTGCACACACTCATCCTCCTCTTTTTCTAATAATTTTCTAATTATTTGCATAATTAAAAATGGGGAAAAATGACCCCAATATTTTTACATGAACAAATATTCTAAATGTTATACAGAAACATTTATTAAATGCTTTACTTTAATGCATGTAATTATGTTTATTGCTCAAACAACCTGTGCTACCTTAAACGTAGCCATCCGCTGTCACACTAAATGATTATCTATGGTCAAATTTAATAGTGCGATTAATCTGCATTAATTCATGAATAATGCAATATTTTTTTGTGATTAATTAATCAGTTAATGCTTTAACTTTGACAGCACACATTTTCACTGGAGCAACCCCCTTCGCTCCAGACTGTTTTACTGGATTTTGACTGATTTTGCAAGGCCCACAGAATATTCTGTTCTATTGCTATAAAAACATGGAGCCTAGCAAAGGAAAGATTAGAGTCTCTTCTTTCATCAGGAAAAAAAAAATTGTATCTGTTTCCGTTTTGCAGCAATTAGCATTAGAATATAGCTAAGTTTCATCATTATTCACAAACCTGTTAAAAACACTGGGAAAAGAAACTTGTTGCATCATGGCCCTGGCTGATCTCTTATACTCTGATGCCACCTGCTGACCGTTTTTGTAATAACTACCATTGCTTTAAGCAACCTCTTCATGTGAGAAGCTGAATCAAAGCCTTCTTTATGCTCTAGCATAAAAAGCGTATACGTTTTTGGGAGTGAAGGACAAAGTATTAAAAAAACTTATTTATAGGTTTTTGGATTTGAATGAGTTAAAATTTTGTCCAGAATTAATTTGATAACTTAATTATTTTTCATGTACAATTAATACCATTAAAAACAAAATTTTCCATGGCTCATCTGTTTTCTGGGTTTGATCAGCAAACTGAGCCATGATTGGTCATTACTGTTTCCTCAGCACAGGTGATGTCATCTACAGTCGACAGCAAGTGGCAAAATGTGTTTTTAAGGGTATTAATTGCTCATAAAAAAATAATGGTTATCACATTAATTATAGACAAATTATTATCTTCTTACTGTTGAAAATGGCTCAATGAGTCAAACATCCCCTTAAGTCCCACAAAGTACAATATTTATTGTTTAGGAAACACTTAGTGTGCGCGCGTGTGTGTAATTAAATGCAACTTGTTTATGTGTTCAGGTATTGCCCTGACAGAGTCACTGGCAATGATGCCCGCTGCCTCAGTCTCTGGACTTTATTTCTCCAACCCCCAGGCCTCATACTTTGCTGTTGGAAAGATCACCAAGGAGCAGGCAGGTTTTGCAAACCAACTGTATTTTACACTCACTTAAAGAGGAAGTCAACCCCCCAAAAATATTTTGGGACAATATGTTCTATGCAACCCCACTAGTATATGTTACTCTGTTTAATATTGCATTAGTGGAATATGAGTTAAGCAGCAAAATCCAGCAGTTTTTATCCATCCCAGGGGGCGGCAATTTTGCCACTTGCTGCTGACTGAAGATGACACCAGTGTTGCTCAGGTCTCAGGTAACAACCAATCACAGCACAGCTTCAGAAAACAGGTGAGCTGTGATTGCTCGAAAAACGGCTGGATTTTGCTTCATAACTCATATTCCAAAAATGTAATATTAATCAGAATGCCATGTGAGGTTTTTTTTTCTATCAACATGCATCAAATTGATGAATTTAAATAATAAATACTGCATATTTTCTTCCAAAGGAACATGCCCCTGTACCCTTTAGTGTGGTTGTATACTCCTCACCTTTTTCATTCCTGACATGATCATGCCTGGAATGCACAATTTGACTACCGGTACTTTTTTTGTTTGTTTTTAAATCATCGAGTGCCCCCTCTTGTTCTTGACACCCATTGATTACTTTAATGCCTCCATAGCACTGTTTTCTGCCTTTAAATTTTGTCTTTAAAAATCTCCCCGTTTGGACAAGCTATATATACTTGTCATGTATAATATTATTTTAAAATAATCAATGTGCGCCACACTGCACTGCAAAATTTGACCACAGTCATTTTAAGAATAAAAAGTTTTCAGTCAAATTAATTTTTTTTGCTTTAACCCATGATATAATCTCCCGCATTACAGTACCAAAATACAGATGACCGAGCTTCTCACCCTATCTCTAAGGAAGAGGCCAGGTTCGGCGCAGAGGAAACTAATTTCAGCCGCTTGTATCTGGTATCTTGTTCTTTCGGTCATGACCCACAGCTCCTGACCATAGGTGAGGGTAATAACATAGAATTGAGAGCTTTGCTTTTCTGATCACCTCCTTATTCACCACAAAGAACCGATACAAAGTCTGCATCACTACAGACACTATACCGATCTGCCTCTCAATCTCCCGCTCCATCCATGAACAAGACCCGAGGATACCTGACTTGGGGCAGGATCTCATCTCCGACCTGAAGAGGGCACTCCACTCTTTTCTGTCTCAGTATTTTGGTCTCACATTTGGAGGTGCTGATTTTCATCCTGACCACTTCACACTGGACTGCAAACTACTTCAGTGAGATTTGTCGATTGCAACTTGATGAAACCACATCATCTGCAAAAAGCATGAATAACACACTAAGGCTACAAAACTGGATCTGCTCAATGCCTTGGCTGCACTTAGAAAGTCTCCATTAAGTTTGTGAACAGCATCTGTGACAAAAGACAGCTGAAAATGGATCTGACTTACTGTCAGCAATGTGGACCAAACTCTTGACACCGATTGTACAGAGACAAAACAGCCTGTATCAGCGAGTTCAGTACCCCATACTCCCGAAGCATCCCCCACCAGACCACGCCCACCCCCCTGAGGTACGCTGTCGTATGCCTTCTCCAAGATCACAAAATACATGTAGACTGGTTGGATTAACTCCCATGCACCTTCGAGGAGCCTGCCGAGGGGGCACAGTCGTTCCACTGTACAGCTGGTCCACTGTTCCTGTACCACACTCCTCCTCCTTAATCTGAGATTTTACTTCCTGACAGACCCACCTCTCCAGCACCCCTGAATTCACTTTACCAGGGAGGCTGAGGAGTGTGATCCTCCTGTTCTTGGAACACACTATTCAGCCCCCCTTCTTAAAAATGGACCAAGACCCCAGTCTGCCAATACAGAGTCACTATACCCGATGCCAATACAGAGGCACTGTCCCTGATGTCCACGTGATGTTGCAGAAACATGTTAACCAGGACAGCCCCACAACATCCAGAGCCTTTAGAAACTCCAGGCTGATCTAATCCACTTCCTGGTGTCTTGGTGCCAGCTCAGTGACTTTAACCCCCAGAGATAAGAAATCCCACCTCAGAGGCCCCAGACACCGCTTTCTCAAAGGGAAGGTGTGTCAGAGGTCTTCATGGTGTTCTCCCTTCCAACTCCCAAAGTCATGGGTCGAGGTCAGCAGCACCCCCCATTTCCACTGTATACAGTGTTAAGAGTGCACTGCTAACCTCTCCTGAGACACTGGATGGTGGACCACAAATTTCCTCGAAATTTTTGCCCCTGTGACTCAGAAGCTGCATTCTGCTTGGCCAACCGGTTCCTATCAGTTGTCTCCTGAGTCCCACAAACGGCCTGTCAGGCCTTCTTCTTCAGCTTGACAGCATCCCTCACCGTTGGTGTCCGCCATCAGGTTTGAGTCACCACCTTATGGCCACAGCTCCGGTCAGCCACCTCAAAAATAAAGGTGCGGAGCATGGTTCTAACGGACTCAATCTCCCCAGCCTCCCTCGGGACCTAGGTGTAGTTCTGCCGGAGGTGGGAGTTGAAACTCCTTCTCACAGGAGATACTACCCTCACAATATGTTTAGGTCTGCTAGGTCAGACCAGCATCTTCCCCCAACATCAGAGCCAACACACCACGAGATGGTGATCGTTTGACAGGTCACATATAGACGTCCTTGTGCTTGAACACGGTTTTTGTTATTGACAATCCGTGACGAGGACAGACGCCAAATGACGCAACACCACTTTGGTTCTGATCATGGGGGCTGTTCCACCAAATTATGTCCTTGAATACCTTGAGCATTGAAGTCAGTAGAGTCTGCAGCGGGGAGTGCGCTCGAGCACCTCCTCCATGCACTCCAAACTGGGTGGGTACTCTGAACTGTTGACTATTTCTAGTTGGAACCTCTCGACCTCGTACACCAACTTCTTTGCTGCCAGAGAGGTGGTAACATTCCGCGTCCCTAGAGCCAGCTTCTCTAGCCGTGGCTCAGACCGCCAAGGCCCCCTCCCTGCCTTTGGTCGCCACCCAGCACACGCTGCACCTGACCCCCTTGGCCTTGCCCACAGGTGACGAGTCCATGGTGGGAAGGGGCTTGGATCTAAAGGGAGGTCAAGTCAAGGTTTATTTATATAGCGCTTTTAAAACACTGCCCAAATTGCTGCACACAAAAATAGCACTTAAAAATCTTGATTCGAAGTCCTCCCGTAGTCAATCGCCGTCATTTATTTCATAACCTCCGTCAGCCATGAATGCTCAAATAAAATTCCAAGACATGCTACAAGGCCCACACCACCCTCTTTTGTATATTCTGATGCATTTCATCGACTAAGAGACAAAGAATTGGTCAAAACAAATCGTATCTGCTCTCCCGGCTATAAAGGTAGAAGAGCGCTAGTGCGCTCCCGGCTCTAGTGGTAGAAATACGGTAATGCGCTCCGGCCTTAATGGGTTAAAGCATGTAATAGATGAAGCAAAGTGACTGTTCACTGCTCATTCCAAAGTTTACGTCCAGTGACTGGTTACATGACTGCAAGGCTCTTATTGAAGCATACAAACACATAGGGTTGGGGAATGTAGGTCCATAAAGTAAAAACCCTGAAACAGTTTGGCTTTAGCC
>NC_141258.1:15696432-15701432 GCF_054856555.1 Leptonotus elevatus
GAGGCTTTATGACGAGAGAATAACGGCCGCGTCAATGCTTCCAACTGTGGCGTCAACCTCGGGAGTCACCTTCATCATCATCATCAATGTGCATTGGTCGATGCTTTTCGACTACTCTCCATCGTCCGATCGAATGTCCGCTTGTGCAGCTCCACGTTTTCCGGCGTTAGCGTCGCTAGCCGGTGAGGCTTACTACGTGATCATAACGGTCGCGTCAAAGCTTCCAACTTTGGCGTCAAGCTCGGAGTCACCATCATCATCATCGTCGACATCAATGCGCTTTTTAGTATTGATCGATGCTTTCCGTCTTTGAAAAAAATGCTCAAGCGGGAGCTGCTTGCAACCGGTCGCCATTGTTGCTTCACCAGCCATTGTTGCATCATCAGCCATTGTCCCCTCAACACTCTAGCTCCGCCTCACGTCTTCTACTGACGCCCACCCAATCTTGTCCAAAGAGAGTCATCGCTGCCATCTAGGGGCCAAAACGAGTCATTATACTAACTAGATCTGCTTGATACTTTCAGCACAGCTGCCCAAGGTTTTCCTCCACCGTTTCCAAAAAAACCCCCAAAAAACATAGTGAACGTCTTTTAACGTCCTCGGCGCCCCTCCGTAGGTTTTTACTAAACGTTATATAACGTTTATGGCAGTCAAAGAGTTAAAAAGATGTACTGTACGGTAAAAAATTAGTGTGATATGGATTTGTGTTGAGGTCATTTTTCTGCCACTAGATGTCATAATTGCATTTGTAAGACGGTGACAGCTCAGTGCAATTTTATTTTCATATTAAGAGCTATCACATCTTTCATATGAAGTAACTTGTGAAATTCGGCACATTTTTAAAATTGTAAAATACAACTTGACCCTGTCTCCATAAATATATACATTATTATTAAATGTATTACTACTAAATTTTGACGTGGACGTGTCTTCTGCGTTGCGATTGGTATTCCGCTAGTACAGGCTTTCTAAGTAAGGGGCGGTCATTAATCGCGCATTACATTTTTTTGGGTGGAGTTAAAGGAACTTTAAATTCACTCAAATTTTGACAGTGCCAAAGTAGATATAAGATTTCATATAACAAGCCCCAATTCCAATGAAGTTGGGATGGTGTGCAAAATGTAAATAAAAACAGAATACAATGATTTGCAAATCCATTTTAACCTATATTCAGTTGAAAGGTACCATGTTCCAACTGCAAAAATGTGTTTTATTTTTTGTTTCTTTTTCACGTTTAAAAAAATAAATAAAAAATTTAATGGGCATTTTTACCACTGTGTAATATCCCCTTTTAACAACAGTCAATAAGCATTTGGAAACTGGACACTAATTGCTGATGTTTTGTTGATAGACTTATTTCTTACTGATGTACAATTTCAGTTGCCACACAATTTCAATAGGAGACAGGTCTGGACTGCTGGCAGGCCATTCTAGTACTCTCACGCTTTTAATACAAAGCCACACTGTTTTAACATGTGCAGAATGTGGCTTGAGATTGTCTTGTTGAAATAAGTAGGGAATGTCCCTGAAAAATATATTATTTGGATGGCATCTTATGTTCCTCCAAATCCTGTATGAACCATTCATCATAAATGATGCCACCACAAATGTGCAAGTTACTCATAACATTAGGACGAACACATCTCCATACCACCAAAAATGCTGGCTTTTGAACTTTGCGCTAACGTCATTGTGGATGTTCCTTTTCCTCTTTAGTCTGGAGGGCAGGACTATGATTTCCCAAAAACAATTGAAATGTGAACTCATCAGATCACAGCACACTTTTCCACTTTGTGTCAGTCTATCTCAGTTGAGCTCATGCCCAGAGAAGGCAGCAGCGTTTCTAGGTGTTGTTGATGTACGGCTTTCCGTTTGCATTTTAACTTTTTAACTTGCATTTGTAGATGAAGCAACAAACTGCATTAACTGATAATAATTTTGTTGAAAGTGGTCCTGAGCTCAAATGGCAATATCCTTTTCACAATGATGGTATTTTTTTTTAATGCAATTGTGCACAGGTTGCAGTCATTCAATGATGGTTTTTGGCAATGCCGCTTACATGCTGCAATTTTTGCTTATTGATAATATTGGGGACGTTCCCGAATGCCTTCTCCAAATCCACAAAATACATGTAGACTGGTTTGGCAAACTATGCTGTGCGCATCAAATTCTGAAGGAGAGATTTGCATAAAAGCAATAACATTCATCAGTTTGAACAATATTTCGTCTTTGTAATATATTTAATTATTGGTCTTTTAGGAATGTTTAATATTTTGCAGAGGTTATTTGAACATTCTTGATGGGAGCTGCCACCTCCCTGATGATGTAGCCTTTCGTCATCAACCTTTCATCCTAGTTATTTACTGATTGATAAAATTGAAAATGCAACCTAATATAATTTTCCTGATCCAAAAACACAAGAGTTTTTAAGAGAGAAAAAATGGGCATCCCGACATGATCCTCTTTAAGTACCACAACAAAAAACTCATTAGCCGGTGTTATCAAAAACGGTTTTAATGTGTGTACATGCATTGCATTTAATTGGGAACGTTAGCCTCACTAAAATAGTCGTTATAGGCATGTCAAAAAGATGGCTGCTACAGTGTGCTGGCATGTATTCAGATCTGTGTCAGGTACCATCGACATAATTACAAGGCATGTCACAGCACTGTGTGGAGCCACATTTTATACAAAATCACTTACAGTAGATGTGGATATGTGCAGTGCATGAGGATCCTTTGCCTTTTTTTGTACGTTTATCATATGCGCTTAATATTTCAATAGAATCTGCAGTGATTTAACCTGTTTAGTTTTTTTGTGTGGATAATTTCTAGTTAAACAGTTGCAGTTACCCGTTCTATTAACACAATGGATGTGCCTGTCAGAATGTTTCTTACCTATACGTCATTCGGAACAATAGAGAAATAACATATGCAAAAACTTATCCATTAAAACTTGAAGGTTCATTAGTCTTAAAAGCATTATGCATAATTGGGAACACATTGTATTGGGTTGTATCGCACTATACACTGTCCTCATGATGCAGCAACAATGAGCGACTGGCAGATTCAGCATCTTGCTCAACATTGGGTTATTTCGATCTGGTGATGTGGGCTCGGGGTCAAACCCTCTGTCTGCAGGCCCCTGGTCAAGAGAAGGCTGCAAAGTCATCATTTCTCCCAAGACTGTCCAGGATGCTTCAGCTTTATTGCCGACAGAGGGCGCCAAACAATTTGCGCCCATACCTGCGCTGCTCCTCCCACCGTGTGCGCGCACACCAATGAAGCGAGTCCCATCGTTTTCGTTATGTGACCATTCCGAAACGTACAGGCGCGCGCACACCCACACCAAACCACCCCAACTTCCCACAAGCTGCGGCAAGCTCGAGCCTCCCCGAGCGAGAGCAAATCATGGCTGACGGAGAAGGCGAGGATGAAATTCAGTTTCTGCGAACTGTAAGTCGTTATGCGGCGCTACACTTGATTCGTGTATGTGTGTGACGTGACACTTTTGATGGTGGGCGGGCTAGCGCGTGCGTGCGTGCATGCGGAAAAGGCAGCCAGTTTACCGCATTAAAGCTGATAGCACCCACCGACACAAGTAGTTTGTCAGCGAGTGCGCATAGCATGGGTGACAGGTGCTGGAAGGATGAGGGAATGTGTGGGGAGTGCGCATCGTGAAGCCGAATTGAGCAGGATTTTATGGGCTCGCGTGTCGGGTGGACTACTGGAGGGAGCGCAGTGCGGTATAGACAGTCAGTCAACATAAAGCCCGCTGCTGCAGCGCATCACTTGGCTACTCAACCAATTCCCTTTCATGTAGTGTTGCGTGTTTGGAACCGTGAAGAAGTTAAATTGAGACGAGACAATGCAAATAAAAAAATAACTAGCTCCCACCCCTCTTTTACAGGTTATTATTGTGTGAATGCTTATTCACACCTATATAGCCTACCTTTATTTTTATTATATCTTTTTATTCAGCCATATTTTGTCTTTCAACTACTTCTACATTTCACGACCAATTCAAACCATTTCAACTTCAACATGTTCCAAAAATTAATGCTTTGCGGGTTATTACTTTTCTCATTCATTTATTCATAATTAAGCAAAAACCCATGTCAAAATGACTATATTATTATTGCGGTTCCTGAGGAAAATAATAAAAAGAAAGAATGTTTGCTTTGTTAGTTAAGCAGGATTACAAATAAATAAAATAAAAAATTCTGATATTTAAAATTGACCCACGATCTTATTACTAATCCAGAGGAACACACGTAGTGCACACGTTGAAATTAAATATTGATCAATTACAGCTTGACAACGTCTCATGCTGTTCACGAGTCGACTCATTGTCTGCTGAGGCATGGCATCTCACTCTCCTTGAAGGGCAGCCCTCAGGTCAGGGATGGGCAAACTCGGTCCTCGAGGGCTGGGGTCCTGCAGGTTTTGGAGGTTTCCCTCTTCCAACACAAGCTGATTTCAATCAACAGGATTGTTAGCAGGCTTATGCAGAGCTTGCTGATGAGCTGATCATATCAGCTGTGTTGTAGAAGGGAAACATGCAAAACCTGCAGGACTCCAGCCCTCGAGGACCCAAGTTTTCCCATCCCTGCCTCAGGTGATTGAGGTTCTGGGGTCCGGTGAAAAA
Source organism: Leptonotus elevatus (assembly GCF_054856555.1). Lineage (NCBI taxonomy): Eukaryota > Metazoa > Chordata > Actinopteri > Syngnathiformes > Syngnathidae > Leptonotus > Leptonotus elevatus. Next base: position 15,701,080 of record NC_141258.1, read on the forward strand.
TGTGTGTTGACGAAATTATTTTTGTTTAGTTTTTCGTTGACGAAATTAACACTACTGTAGTCATAAAGTGAGCTTCTGTGACCATCTTCTGGCAACAATGTTTTGATGATTGTTTTGAGCTCCTAAAAATCCCGTCATTTTTTGCTTGAGGGACAAATATAAAATGGTGTTCGGTATCATCTATAAAAAAATAACTTTTGATCTGGATGACCTAGAATAATGTAAGAAGGCACTTTTTCCATAAAAGTCATCCATGAGGATTCAAAATGTGAGACCATTTTAATCATAAGACCTCAATTTGACTTTGAAATTCAAGATGGCTGGCATCCAGTAGTGAAAACTTAGTTTATTTC